>NW_017675015.1:0-78302 GCF_001879085.1 Nicotiana attenuata
ACGGACGTAGTCCTCGGGTAGGAGTCCTCATTGTTTACCATTTGGTGTTTGAGCTGTACTTATTCTGTGGTCGATTCCGTTCTTGTGTATTTGCTATTGTCTTGCTTAATCTGTCTTATTTTCTACTGTTTGTATTTATTATTTCTGTCCGATTATCATACTGTTAATACTGTTATTACTATATTTTGTCTCGGTATGACCCTGACCTTCCTCGTCACTACCCAACCGAGGTTAGGCTTGGCACTTACTGAGTACCGCTGTGGTGTACTCATGCCCTTCCTGCGCATGTTTTTCATGTGCAGATCCTCCAGGTACCTCTACTCAGGCGCACTATCAGTGAGGCAGGAGGACTACGGAGACTTCGAGGTAGATCTGCTACGTCCGCAGACCCACGAGTCTCCCTCTCACTCTATCTTTAGTACTTAGTTTTCCTTCTTTCAGTTGTTAGAAATTCTGGAGTTTGGAACCTTTACTATACACTTTTGTAGCTTGTGTTGCCCGTGAGTTTCCGGGTTTTGGGAATTGTTTAGACTTGTGATATTGAGTTGTGCTTGCCAAGCGGCATTCAGTACAGTTTCTTTAGATATTTGATTTGATTCTCTCTATTTTTCCGCAATTATTATATTTTCCGCAAATGTTAGGCTTACCTGGTCATGGGGACCAGGTGCCGTCATGACATGTTCACGGTTGGTGAACTAGGGTCGTGACACACACCAAATCGGGCGTTGAATAAATTAAAGTGACACTTATCGTCACTTCGTAACGACGGATTTAACGCTAAGAATTTAAATAACAATCAAAATAAATATTGTACTTAAACTAACAATACAATACAGTACAATAAGTAACAACAATCCAAACCAGCAGTAAGTTAAATATTTTGACCGGATACTATGAGTTACCAATACCATAATTTGACCTATTACAAAATGACTAGATCGAAACTATAAATAGTCACACATCTCTAGTTGTTTGAAAGAAATACAAACAGCAAATTCAAAGCAAAACAACATTGTAAGAGCTAGAGTTTTTGCTATGGAAACAACTAGTGCAATATCAATGACCCTATGCTTGTTAATCAACACTATCTTCCTTTCTTCATTTGCTTGTGCATATCATCTTAAAGTCCCTGAAGCTGCTGGTAATTCAACCCTTTTCCAACAATATTAGTTCTCACTTTCTGGATTTATTTTGTTTTCATGACACTATTTCAGTCGTCATATTTCTTTATTAGTCTGCTCCAAAAATTATACGTAATACTTTTTTTAATTTAAAAATAGTGTAACTTGAACTTCCTATTTTACACTTAACTACAAGTTTCTATAGATATACAAATTTTATAATTTATTTAAAATTGCAAGCAGGGCCGGATGCACCAAAAATTATACGTAATACTTTTTTTAATTTAAAAATAGTGTAACTTGAACTTCCTATTTTACACTTAACTACAAGTTTCTATAGATATACAAATTTTATAATTTATTTAAAATTGCAAGCAGGGCCGGATGCACATTTATCGAAGCGATATCACACAACACTGCTTGTTCGATTTTGTTTACTAAATATATGTATTAATACTCTGATGAAGAGGATAAGTAGGAAAAAATGACACCACTTTACATAAATTTTCTCTTGGCACATTGTTTATGTGCTTTATTTTACTGTAAGAGGTTAGAGGTTCGAACTTCATCTAGCACATAGTTTTTGCAAATATTTGAGAGACTCTATGTGATTAAAAATTGTGATGAAGTAGAATTTAATTCAAGACATTTTCTAACTTAAGACTCAACAAAATCAATATACTAAAGCTATTTCTTGTCTAAAAGTATGATAATTAAAGTTATTATGCTCGTTCTTCTATAAATTTCGACATCGCTTACAAAAATTCCTGCGTACGCCCCTAACTACAAGTATAAAAAGATTTAGAGTCACACAAATATTATAAAATCATAAGTTTCAAATGTCTTTCTTTCTTTATTCCTTAAATTTCGTATCTAGTCAAACTACGTCATATATATAAAGATGTTATTTAACCTATGCGTGCAGTTTTCGAGAAGGAAAAGATATACGAAGACTCAAAGCTTGTAAATGCAAATGATTACTTTGCTTCATCAGCGCTTAATCCTAATCAGTTCAAACCATTGGCTAACAATGATGGTATCTATGCATCTGTGGTAGATGCAAGAACAATTCCAGCAATCAATACTATTGGTATTACTATAATTCGTTCAATATACGAGCCATTAGCTCTCGTACCACTTCATTCACATCCTCAATTTTCTGAGCTCATGACTGTCTTAGAGGGTAGTTTATATGTTGGCTTTCTTGTTCCTAATTCAAGTAACTTGAATGCTGGTGATGTGTTTGTTTTTCCACAAGGTCATATTCACTTTCAATATAATGTGGGAAACACTAGTGCAACACTAATCCAGGCTTTCAACGGCGCAAATTATATATCTGCCATAGTTCCTAGTTCAATCTTTGCTTCTGATCCTCCTATTAGCGATGATTATCTTGCCAAAGATTTTAAATTGGATAAGATGGTGATTGAAGATCTTCGGAAGAAATTCTCCTAAATAAGACATGTCACAAACGCTGGTCATCAAAGGACATGACACCTATATATCCTTTCTGATAATACCGGGCTTTATATAATCTTTGATCAGTGATAAGTTAGTATATTAGTAAACATGAGCCGCTATCGCTCACTAGCATGATGTCAATCATGTAGTGAAGGTTGCGGTTTGCAAATAGTTAATAGTTCTGTTGAACTATTGAAATAAAGATGCAGGGATGCTGGTAAGTTTTAATAAATCTTCTCTTCTTACTTGTAAGGTCGTTCACTACAGAATAAAATTTGAGAAAGATCTATGTCTCTGTAACTCTTAGATTCTCTCTAGTGTACCACAATTCCACAAATAATAAAAGTTCAAAGATATTTAGTGTTGAATTTATGACCATTTTTGCAGCCAATGTACTCGCAAGTATGCACGATCGACAAGTAATAAAGTGATAAGTACGTAGAGTATCGTTCTCACGAGGACTTGTTATTAGCTATCAACTAAATTAAACTAAAACGAATTATTTATACAAACGGTTTCTCAAGTTGATGATTTTAAATAACTACATAATATAAAATACTAAAATAAAGCAATTAACGAAGACAAGTAGGCAAACTTAGAGACTAAATTCAGTAAGAAATAATATTTCAGTGCTATGAGTCAGTTAACAATCCTGTTGAGTTTTTTATATAAATTGACTAATTAATTTATCTGGTTTATTGGTTAATAGGGTTAATATTTCTCATAAGAATATTTTTGAGTCCTTATTCAAGCTAACCTAATACATATGTGTCGATGGAATTAGAATTACCATATATGAGTCAGCTAACAATCCTGTTGAGTTTTTCACATAAATTGACTAATTAATTTATCTGATTTATTGGTTAATAGGGTTAATATTTCTCATAAGAATATTTTGGGTCCTTATTCAAGATATCCTAACACATATGTGTCTATGGAATTAGAATTAATATATATCATTAACTGCTACTACTTGATCAGTTGAACGTGTTCCCTTGCATAGGTGGAAACGAAGGATATCATATTCCTTACTTCAAGTTCTATAGCACAAGGNAACGCTGGTCATCAAAGGACATGACACCTATATATCCTTTCTGATAATACCGGGCTTTATATAATCTTTGATCAGTGATAAGTTAGTATATTAGTAAACATGAGCCGCTATCGCTCACTAGCATGATGTCAATCATTTAGTGAAGGTTGCGGTTTGCAAATAGTTAATAGTTCTGTTGAACTATTGAAATAAAGATGCAGGGATGCCAGTAAATTTTAATAAATCTTCTCTTCTTACTTGTAAGGCCGTTCACTACAGAATAAAATTTGAGAAAGATCTATGTCTCTGTAACTCTTAGATTCTCTCAAGTGTACCACAATTTCACAAATAATAAAATTTCAATGATATTTAGTGTTGAATTGTATGACCATTTTTGCAGCCAATGTACTCGCAAGTATGCACGATCGACAAGTAATAAAGTGATAAGTACGTAGAGTATCGTTCTCACGAGGACTTGTTATTAGATATCAACTAAATTAAACTAAAATGAATTATTTATTCAAACGGTTCTCAAGTTGATGATTTTAAATAACTACAAATAATATAAAATACAAAAATAAAGCAATTAACGAAGACAAGTAGGCAAACTTAGTGTCACAACCCGGATTTCCCACCATCGGGAGTCGTGATGGCGCCTACTGTTGGAGCTAGGCTAGCCAAACATTTAAACATTTTCGGATAACAATATAACGATAATAAAATAACGAGTCTTTAAATAAATGCGGAAGTCTTTCAAAACATAGATAACTGAAAACCCAAAATGCGGAAGTCTAATATTTCACTACCCAATACTGGAGTTGCTATCTCACGAACTACTAAAGAGTGCTACAAACAAGTCTGATTAGAAATACATAAATGTCTGTCTCGGTACAATGGAAACAAACTGAAACATAGAAAGGGACTCCGGCCTGCGAACGCCAGCTAGGCTACCTCGTAAGTCCCTGGACTGAAGTCAGCTCCCGATCGATATCCTACTGATGTGGTCCAAAAGCTGCTCCGGTACCGTGATCTGTGCAAAAGAGCACAGAAGTGTAGCATCAGCACAACCGACCCCATGTGCTGGTAAGTGCCTGACCTAACCCCGGCGAAGTAGTGACGAGGCTAGACAGGACTACCAAATCAACCTGTGCAGTACAATGTATATATATATATATGCAATACAAGGAAAGAATACAGAAGTTTAATAGTTAAGAGGGAGTGAAGCATACTATGGGGAAGTACAGTCCGGAGATAAAGTCAACAATTTAAATAAGAAACAAGGCAATAACAATAATTAATGAGAGCAGGACAATCAACAGTTGCACGACATCAACCTTCGTGCTTTTACTCTCATTCTCACCAAAGCAATCAAATAAAGTGCACGGCATCACCCTTCGTGCTTTCCCTCACGTAACTCTCATATCATGGCACGGAATGATCCTTCGTGCAAATATAACCAAAACATGCACAGAATGACCCTTCGTGCAAATATAATCAAAACATGGCACGAAATGACCCTTCGTGCAAATATAATCAAAACATGGCACGGAATGACCCTTCGTGCAAATATAATCAAAACATGGCACCGGATGACCCTTCGTGCATTATCACTCTTCCTCACCCAAACAGTAATCACAACCAAACGGGGCGAGGGGATAAACAAATAATAAGAACTGTCCCGGCAAGGGAATTACACAATTAACAGCTAACTCCCGGCAAGGGAGCAACAACAAAACTTTCACATCCCGACAAGGAAAATAATCAATATACTCAAACCATCCCGGCAAGGGATTAATCATATCCCTTTCTATTTCTTTCATTTCTTAGTCAATAGTCTTTTTATCGTTCGAGCCAACGCTCCAAAGGATTTGCAATTCATAATTAGTTCTCATACTCTTCACATTGCATAAAATTCATCAATTAACATGGAGGAGTCATAACAATATCAGGATAAGTGCATACAAGGACCCACGGTCATGCTAGACATCGGTGTATAGATACTCGTCACCATGCCTATACACCGTACTCGATCATTTAGCAATTAGCAAATAATAACACTCTAATCCTATTCCTTCAAGCCAAAGTTAGATCAAACACTTACCTCAAATGCTCCAAACTCAACTCAATCCTCTAGTATAGCTTTACCCTTCGAATTCACCACCAAACCGCTCGAATCTAGTCACAAATTACTTGAGTGTATCAACAAAGGCTAATCTAATAAATTTGAATGCATGAAAAGTGAATTTCCCAAAGTTTTACTCAAAATTTCCCAAAACGCCCCCGGGCCCACGTGGTCAAAACCCGAGGTTCGAACCAAAACCCGACCCATTCCCCCCATGAACTCAAATATGTAAGTTATTTTGGAATCGGACCTCGAATTGAGGTCCAAAACCCCCAATTTTAGAAAACCTAGGTTCTACCCTAAATTCCCAATTTCCCCATTAAAATCTTTGTTTTGAAGTTTGAAATTGTGTTTAACGATGTTAAGGAGTATAGAAAATCAGTTAGAAATCACTTACCAATCGTTTTGAAGAAGTAGAATCGTTTGGAAAATCGCCTCTTACGTTTTGGGTTTTGAAAAAAGTGAAAAATGATTGAAAATCCCGACTTTATATACTTTACTGAAGGCTGGCGCGGACCGCACAAAAATACAATGCGGCCGCGCCGAGGAAGGGAAGAAAAATGACTCTCTGAACCTACCCAGCACGGACCGCACTGATTTGGTGCGGGGTCGCGCTGGTTGAATGGACCTAAGACCCCCCTCTGAATCTAGCCACGCGGACCGCGCAGAAATGCACCGCGGCCGCGCAGACCGCGCGGAAATGACCGCGGCCGCGCTGGGGGCCTGCAACACCTGGACCTGCAAATTTATGATACTTTTAAGTCTAAGACCCTCCTGGGACCCACTCAAAACTCACCCGAGCCCTCGGGGCTCCAAACCAAACATGCACATAACTCCAAAAACATCCTACGGACTCATCCGGGCGATCAAATCGCCAAAACAACATCGAATTAGGCCTCAAGACCCATGATTTCCTTCCAATTTCCATGAAACATCAAATTTTACTGCTTCTAGCTCAAAACACGTCAAATGACGCCCAAATCTAACCAAACTTCACAGCAATTGCTTAACTCATATTTAAGACTTGTGCCGGGCGTCGGAACCAAAATACGAGCCCAACAGCACAGTTTTCTAAACAAATAACACTTTCCAATTCTTTAATTATTTTCAGAAAACAATTTCACGTAAAAATTCATTCCTCGGACTCGGGACCTCGAAATTTGATTCCGGGCACACCCCCAAGTCTCATATTTTCCCACGGACCCTCCGGGACTGTCGAATCACGAGTCCAACGTTGACCGAAGTCAAACTTAATCAATTAAAACATCAAAATTTTATTATTTTTCTCACAAATTCATATTTAAACGTTACGGCCGCGCCCGGACTGCGCACACAAATTCGAGGCAACCCCCAAGTGAGGTTTTCACGGCCTCAGAAATATAGAGTGAGTAGGAATACAAGTGATGACCCTTTGGGTCGTCACACTTAGAGACTAAATTCAGTAAGAAATAATATTTCATTGCTATGAGTCAGCTAACAATCCTGTTGAGTTTTTCATATAAATTGACTAATTAATTTATCTGGTTTATTGGTTAATAGGGTTAATATTTCTCATAAGAATATTTTTGAGTCCTTATTCAAGCTAACCTAATACATATGTGTCGATGGAATTAGAATTACCATATATGAGTCAACTAACAATCCTGTTGAGTTTTTCATATAAATTGACTAATTAATTTATCTGGTTTATTGGTTAATAGGGTTAATATTTCTCATAAGAATATTTTGGGTCCTTATTCAAGATAACCTAATACATATGTGTCTATGGAATTAGAATTAATATATATCATTAACTGCTAGTACTTGATCAGATGAACGTGTTCCCTTGCATAAGTGGAAACGAAGGATATCATATTCCTTACTTCAAGTTCTATAGCCCAAGGAAGAATCAAAGAACGGGAAACTTTCTTAAATGCCTCTGTGCCTCTCGCTTATACGTATGAGATTCAATACATCCATAAACGAGACTCTACTAAGACATTGTTCTGTGACTCACATAACTTTAAACCTAGGGCTCTAACACCAAGTTTATCACGATCCAAAATCAAGCATCGTAACTGCATATAAACTCAAAAATTGCAAACTTGGTTTTGTCTCTGTCTTCCAATGAATAATAAATAAAACTTAACAAAAGTAAATCAGCGGAAATAAAAGCGGAATTACACAGTTTAAAAGATCATCTTTATGCTAAATACGAAATCCGAAGTAGATACCACCCAGAAACTGGTGTCACAACTCACGAACTTTCTACAGATTACTACAAATACTGGTCTGAAAGAAAAGAATACATCTGTCTCGAAAGTAAACAAAAGAGAAATGAAGTAAAGATGGAAGGGACGCTAGGGCTTGCGGACGCCTGCAGGACTACCTTGGGTCTCTGAAACGCAGTAACAACAACCAACCTCTCGATCAGCCACTAGCTCCGAAATCTGGACAGGAAGTGTAGAGTGCAGCATCAATACAACCGAACCCATGTACTAGTAAGTGCCGAGCCTAACCTTGACGAAGTAGTGACGAGGCTACGGCGGGGAATAACAACATATATATAACCTGCAACAGTTTATACTAAACAGAAACAGAAGTACAAAATGAAATATAACAGGAACTTGTATTGGATAAATACGGAACCCAGTCGTTCTACCAAAATTCAGCTATAACCAATCCTTAAGGGAGTTTAAACATCACTGTAATGAACCTCAGCAGAAATGAATACATAATCAACAACTGATGCGGCGTGCATCCCGATCCCATCATATAAACAATGACAGTATCAACATTCACCCTTATTACTCCTTGTTGCGGCGTGTAACCCGATCCCACCAGTCCACCCTTATTACTCCTCAATATATCACCCTTATTCCTCCTGTTGCGGCGTGCAACCCGATCCCACCTGTCCACCCTTATTACTCCTTGTTGCGGCATGCAACCTGATCCCACCAGACAATCACATTCACCCTTATTCCTCCTGTTGCGGCGTGCAACCCGATCCTAATATATATATATAACAGCACCAATCACAAGATAACGACAAGTGTTTCAAAATCAACTCAAATCCTCCACAACACTTATTTCTTAAACCAACACAATGGAATATCACTACAAGTATAAAACTTCACCAGTTACACTACATAATGAGTCCAAATCCAAGTGTACCATGAAGCACCAATAACCAACATAATCTGACAAGGTAATAAAATGAAACCACGAAACAAACAATACTTCAATAGAGAAAACAACAGTTAACAAGAAGAAATTAGATATGGAAACATTTATGAGCAAGAAGCAATTAAGACAAGAAACAGTATATTAGGAAACGAGGAAGGGAACAGGCTAAAATGATAACTTGGTGGCGCATAGGTACTCGTCACCACACCTATACGCCACACACATAAATTTCACATAGCAAATAAGTCGGGGATCCCTAAACCCTCAAGTCAAGGTTAGACCAAACACTTACCTCAAGCCAACGGGTATTTCAAAGCTCAATCACCGCTTTACCTCTCGATTCCACCACCAATTCACTCGTATCTAGCTACAATTAACTTAATAACATCAATAAACGCTAAACAAACCAATTCCAATGCATAATCATAGATTTCCCAACATTTTTCCCAAAAAGTCAAAAATCGACCCCGGACCCGCTTGGTCAAAACCCGAAGTTCGGACCAAACCCCGACTACCCATTCACCCCTGAGCCCGAATATACAATTGGGTTTGGAATCCGACCTCAAATTGAGGTCCAAATCCCCAAATTTCGAAATTCATAAATCCTACCCAAAACACTCAATTTTCCCATGAAAATCCCTAGTTTTTGTGATGAAATCTTGCAAAAAGATTAAATACATTGAAAGAAATGAGTTAGAAATCGTTTACCTATGATTTGGGGAAGAACTTCTCTTTAGAAAATCGCCTCTTAAAGCTTAGAGTTTTAAAATTTGAGAAATGAGTTGAAAATCCCGTACAAGTTGTGTTTTGAACAGTTGCAGGTATCGCATTTGCGATCACACGTTCGCAAATGCGAACTCGCAAATGCGACCAATGCTTCGCAAATGCGAAGCTTGGCCTGATCTGCCGTCTTCGCAAATGTGAACATTTGTTCGCAAAAGCGGCCACTGTTCGAGTCGCAGTTGCGACGTTAAACTTCGCAAATGCGAAGGTCCCCTCCTAGCCTAATCATCGCAAATGCGATGATTCTTCGCAATTGCGAGCCAGACTTCGCAATTGTGTCTGCAACACACCAAAAAATTCCTTATGTCTCAAAATACTCCGTAGCCTATCTGAAACACACCCGAGCCCTCGGGGCTCCAAACCAAACATGCACACAAGTCTTAAAACATCATACGAACTTGCTCGCACGATCAAATCGCCAAAATAACATTAGGAACTATGAATTCAACACCAAAACCCATGGAATATTTTCAAGATAGTTCAAGACAAGTAGGCAAACTTAGAGACTAAATTCAGTAAGAAATAATATCTCAGTGCTATGAGTCAGCTAACAATCCTGTTGAGTTTTTCATATAAATTGACTTATTATTTATCTGGTTTATTGGTTAATAGGGTTAATATTTAAGAATATTTTTGAGTCCTTATTCAAGCTAACCTAATACGTATGGGTCTATGGAATTAGAATTAATATATATGAGTCAGCTAACAATACTGTTGAGTTTTTCACATAAATTAACTAATTAATTTATCTGGTTTTATTGGTTAATAGGGTTAATATTTCTCATAAGAATATTTTGAGTCCTTATTAAAGATAACCTAACACATATGTGTCTATGGAATTAGAATTAATATATAACATTAACTGCTAGTACTTGATCAGATGAACGTGTTCCCTTGCGTAGGTGGAAACGAAGGATATCATATTCCTTACTTCAAGTTCTATAGCACAAGGAAGAATCAAAGAACGGGAAACTTTCTTAAGTGCCTCTGTGCCTCTCGCTTATACGTATGATATTCAATACATCCATAAACGAGACTCTACTAAGACATTGTTCCTTGACTAACGTAACTTTAAACCTAGGGCTCTAATATCAAGTTTATCACGATCCAAAATCAAGCATCGTAACTGCATATAAACTCAGAAATTGCAAACTTGGTGTTGTCTCTGTCTTCCAGTGAAAAATAGCCAATGATTTTTTGGGCAAATGTGGAAATAAGAAGTTAGTTATTAATTAGTTAGTAGTTACTAATTAGTTAGTTAGACTAAAGTGTAATTAGAAAAACTAAGAGGGGTGATAACCAACTTAGTCTATAAAAGGGACTAAGTAGGTTAGCCTGTGCATAATAGAAAAATGAGCTTTTGCTCTTCTCCTCTCTCTTCTTCTTTTCTCTGAATTCAATATTACAGATCGAAGATTGTTTTGCATGTGCATATCGTGCAAATGTGTGCTCAATTAGTACAAATTGACATGGTATTAGAGCAGAAATTTATCGATTTAAGTTGTTATTCGACTTCAATTTGAGAACTTAGCTGAGTTCAAAGCTCGCAGAGGTACGACAATGATGGACGATGAAATTGGATAGCTTCCTCACAACCGTCCACTATACCTTAAGGATTCAGATTCGCCTGGAACAACATTGATAGCTCTTAAAATCATAGGGCCAGAAAATTATGCCATATGGAGTAGATCTATGAGAGAGCTCTCCTGGTGAAGAACAAGTTAGGGTTTGTGGACGGAACCTGTCTCAAGGCTTCATACAGAGGAGAATTAGCGGTGCAATGGGAAAGGTGCGATGTTGTGGTAGTCTCATGGCATAGCAGCACTGTAGCGGCAGAGTTGGTGCCAATCATCATGTACGCATCAAGTGCGAGAAAAATCTGGGACGAGTTCAAGGAAAGGTTTGGCAAAGATGACCGGACCAGAATCTATCAGATATCTGCTGATATTGCAACCCTAAAGCAAGGTACAAAATATGTGACCTCTTACTTCTCAAAATTGAAAGACCTACGGAATAAATTAGACCTCCTAGCACCATTGCCCTCATGTGACTGTCAAGAATCACGCCCATACGTAGATCATTTAGTGAGACAAAGGCTATTCTAGGGCTGAATGAGAGTTATAGCCATGTGAGAAGTGTAGTGTTACTGAAAAGGCCAGTCCTTACTATGAACCAAGCCTATGCAGTTATAGTGCAGGAAGTGAGTCAGAGAGAATTAGGAGTGGTTGACACAAATAGGGAGCCAATGACTATGTTAGCAGGAAAATGAAATCAGTTTCTGAAGGGAAAGAAGCTAGGACTTGTTTGTGAACAATGTGGGTACAAAGGACATTTAAAGGAAAACCGCAACAAATTCATTTGGTACCTAGCAGACCTTAAAAGCAAGAAGAAAGGTCAATTTCCTGCCAAATCTTATGCTAACAATGTCAATGGAGAAAAGGAAGTTATAATGAACAATAAGCCACAGGGGAACTATATAACTAAGGATCAATACAAGCACCTAGTGAGTCTATTAACAAAGTCATCAACGAAAGGAAGTTCCAACAACACAGCAGGCTCAGCAAACATGATGTAACGACCAGACCCGTCGTTACGGGAGTTACCGCCCCGTTTTCCCCGTTTTATGCTTCTATATGTTTCGTTATATGTGTTTGGATAATTTGAAGTAATTCGGATAGAGTTCGGTTGGAAATGAGACAATAAGTCTCTTTATGAGAAGGTTAGTTTGGAAAAGTCAACCGAATGTTGACTTATGAGTTAGAAGGCTCGGAATGGATTTCCGATGATTCGACTAGTTTCGGGGGATGATTTGTGACTAAGGAGCACAATCAGAATTGAATTTGGAGGTCCGGTGTAGAATTAGGCTTGAATTGGCTAAGGTTGGATTTGGCGAATTCCGGATGGTAGGTGAGATTTTGATCCGAGGGTCAGAATGGAGTTCCGAGAGTTGCAGTAGCTCCGTTAGGTGATTTTGGATATGCGTGCAAAGTTTCAGATCATTCGGAGGTGTTTAGGTCGGGTTTTAGATCAAATGCAAGTTTCGGAAGTTTTAGTTTAACTTAAGCTTGAATCCGTGGTAATTCGATGATTTTGGTGTTTATGATAGTGTTTTTATGTTACGAGCAAGTTCGAATGAAGTAATAGAACATATCTGTGCATTTGGTTGAGGTCCCGAGGGCCTCGGGGTGAATTCGAGTGGTTAAATGAGAGTTTTGANCATTTTACCATCTATGTTACTACCCTATTTTACAATGGTTGAAGCAATTGTTGCCTCAAATTTCATCTCAGCTTAAGAAACAAGATACCAATAACCTTTATCTAGTAATTTTCATTAATTTTAAAGCCCTTTCCTACTTTGGAAAATTGTAGTTTCCTAGATAGATATAGAGCTACATTAAAGCCAAGGTAATGGGCCAAATGGAACTCTACCCAGTAATTTCCCTTCAGTCACAATTTCATTGATGGCTTGGGCCTTATTGGCCCTAAAGCTTGGCCCAGTAATTACCCCTTGCCTCAGCTCCCCTGTACACAAGTTGGGTATGTACTGAAGCCCAGAACTGATAGTGGTTAAATAATGAACGCAGCTGCACACATCAGAACTGGGCTAAAACTCTAAGGCCCAAGAAATTATTATAAGTCAAAACCCTTTAAAAATTACATTAGGAATCCGGGGTATTAATTTGCAATATAAATTTGGATTTTCGAGTTAGGTAGCGGGTTCAAACTAAGAGGGTCCTCCATTTTGTTTGAATTCGGACTTGAACTTGAGGCCCGAATCTATAAATGCGAGTTAATTGGGCCTTTTTAGAGACAAACATAAAAATAGAACATCTTAGTTTGCTTTAGGTTGGCCTTTAAATAATAAAGTGAGACGAGCCTCGCCAAACAAAAATATACAAATTGCGTGGCCCTCATTTAATTATTTCTTTTAAAATCCTTAGAATTCGAGGCATGCCATTTAGCAAATTTCCATGGCCCTCGCAAAGTTTATCAACACGTTAGACGCTTTAGGCGCGCTTTTAATAATTTTACCTTCCTAAATACGGGTGTGCATTTCATGCAACCCAAATCCAAATCCCAAAACGTTGAATAAAAATGTGTCGAGGATCCGGGTGCATTTCATGTGACGTGATCCAAAAACACGTTTATAAACGACGTTCAATTTATTAAAAAATTTAATTAAAAACAGTAAATAATTTTAAAATTGCACTATAGGATAACATGTATAAAAAATCAGATTTTAGCCATTTGTAATAATTTAAGCGACCGTGCTAGAACCACGGGATTCGGGGGTGCCTAACACCTTCCCTCGGGTCAACAGAATTCCTGATTCAGAATTTCTGGTTCGCAGACTCAAATTGGGAAGTCAAATTTTCCTCGATTTGGGATTCAAGTTAAACCGGTGACTTGGGACACCAAAAGCCAATCCTATCCCAAGTGGCGACTCTAAAAATAAATAAATAATTCCATTTCGAATAATGTCACTTTAAATGGAAAAACTCCCTTTATACATTATCCTTCGGGGTAGGTGTGTAAAAAAGGAGGTGTTACACAACCGGATCCCACCTGTCCACCCTTATTACTCCTTGTTGCAGCGTGCAACCTGATCCCACCAGACAATCACATTCACCTTATTCCTCCTGTTGCGGCGTGCAACCCGATCCCAATATATATATAACAACACCAATCACAAGATAACGACAAGTGTTTCAAAATCAACTCAAATCCTCCACAACACTTATTTCTTAAACCAACACAATGGAATATCACTACAACTATAAAACTTCACCAGTTACACTACATAATGAGGCCAAATCCAAGTGTACCATGAAGCACCAATAACCAACATAATCTGACAAGGTAATAAAATGAAACCACGAAACAGACAATACTTCGATAGAGAAAACAACATTTAACAAGAAGAAATTAAACATGGAAACATTGATGAGCAAGTAGCAATTAAGACAAGAAACAGTATATTAGGAAACGAGGAAGGGAATAGGCTAAAATGATAACTTGGTGGCGCATAGGTACTCGTAACCACACCTATACGCCACACACATGGAATTTCACATAGCAAATAAGTCGAGGATCCCTAAACCCTCAAGTCAAGGTTAGACCAAACACTTACCTCAAGCCAACGGGTATTTCAAAGCTCAATCACCGCTTTACCTCTCGATTCCACCACCAATTCACTTGTATCTAGCTACAATTAACTTAATAACATCAATAAACGCAAAAAAAAAAAAACAAATTCCAGTGCATAATCATAGATTTCCCAACATTTTTTCCAAAAAGTCAAAAATCGACCCCGGGCCCGCTTGGTCAAAACCCGAAGTTCGGATCAAACCCCGATTACCCATTTACCCCTTGAGCCCGGATATACAATTGGTTTTGGAATCCGACCTCAAATTGAGGTCCAAATCCCCAAATTTCGAAATTCCTAAATCCTACCCAAAACACCCAATTTTCCCATGAAAATCCCTAGTTTTCGTGATGAAATCTTCAAAAAGATTAAATAGATTGAAAGAAATGAATTAGAAATCGTTTACCTATGATTTGGGGAAGAACTTCTCTTTAGAAAATTGCCTCTTTAAGCTTAGAGTTTTAAAATCTGAGAAATGAGTTGAAAATCCCGTATAAGTTGTGTTTTGAACAGTTGCAGGTATCGCATTTGCGATCACACGTTCGCAAATGCGACCAATGCTTCGCAAATGCGAAGCTTTGCCTGACCTGCTGTCTTCGCAAATGCGAACATTTGTTCGCAAAAGGGCCACTGTTCGAGTCGCAGTTGCGACGTTGAACTTCGCAAATGCGAAGGTCCCCTCCCAGCCTAATCATCGCAAATGCGATGATTCTTCGCAATTGCGAGCCAGACTTCGCAATTGCGTCTGCAACACTCCAACAAATTCCTTATGTCTCAAAATACTCCGTAGCCTATCTGAAACTCACCCGAGCCCTCGGGGCTCCAAACCAAACATGCACACAAGTCTTAAAACATCATACGAACTTGCTCGCACGATCAAATCACCAAAATAACATTAGGAACTATAAATTCAACACCAAAACTCATGGAATATTTTCAAGATAGTTCAAGACAAGTAGGCAAACTTAGAGACTAAATTTAGTAAGAAATAATATCTCAGTGCTATGAGTCAGCTAACAATCCCGTTGAGTTTTTCATATAAATTGACTTATTATTTTATCTGGTTTATTGGTTAATAGGGTTAATATTTAAGAATAGTTTTGAGTCCTTATTCAAGCTAACCTAATACATATGTGTCTATGGAATTAGTATTAATATATATGAGTCAGCTAACAATCCTGTTAAGTTTTTCACATAAATTGACTAATTAATTTATCTGGTTTATTGGTTAATAGGGTTAATATTTCTCATAAGAATATTTTGAGTCCTTATTAAAGATAACGTAACACATATGTGTCTATGGAATTAGAATTAATATATATCATTAACTGCTAGTACTTGATCAAATGAACGTGTTCCCTTGCGTAAATGGAAATGAAGGATATCATATTCCTTACTTCAAGTTCTATAGCACAAGGAAGAATCAAAGAACGGGAAACTTTCTTAAATGCCTCTGTGCCTCTCGCTTATACGTATGAGATTCAATACATCCATAAACGGGACTCTATTAAGACTTTGTTCCTTTGACTTACATAGCTTTAAACCTAGGGATCTAATATCAAGTTTATCACGATCCAAAATCAAGCATCGTAACTGCATATAAACTCAGAAATTGCAAACTTGGTGTTGTCTCTGTCTTCCAGTAAAAAATCGCCAATGAGTTTTTGGGAAAATGTGGAAGTAAGAAGTTAGTTATTAATTAGTTAGTAGTTACTAATTAGTTAGTTAGACTAAAGTGTAATTAGAAAAACTAAGAGGGGTGATAACCAACTTAGTCTATAAAAGGGACTAAGTAGGTTATCACTATGCATAATAAAAAAATGAGCTTTTGCTCTTCTCCTCTCTCTTCTTCTTTTCTCTGAATTCAATATTACAGATCGAAGATTGTTGTGCATGTGCGTATCGTGCAAATGTGTGCTCAATTAGTACAAATTGACATGGTATCAGAGCAGAAATTGATCGATTTAAGTTGTTCTTCGACTTCAATTTGAGAACTTAGCTGAGTTCAACGCTCGCAGAGGTACGACAATGACAGATGATGAAATTGGATAGCTTCCTCACAACCGTCCACTATACCTTAAGGATTCAGATTTGCCTGGAACAACATCAATAGCTCTCAAAATCATAGGGCCAGAAAATTATGCCATATGGAGTAAATCTGTGAGAGTAGCTCTCCTGGTGAAGAACAAGTTAGGGTTTGTGGATGGAACCTATCTCAAGGCTTCATACAGAGGAGAATTAGCGGCGCAATGGGAAAGGTGCGATGTTGTGGTCGTCTCATGGCATAGCAGCACTGAAGCGACAGAGTTAGTGCCACGCATCAAGTGCGAGAAAAATCTGGGACGAGTTCAAGGAAAGGTTTGGCAAAGATGACCTGACCAGAATCTATCAGATATCTGCTGATATTGCAACCTTAAAGCAAGGTACAAAATATGTGTCCTCTTACTTCTCAAAATTGAAAGACCTACGGAATGAATTAGACATCCTAGCACCATTGCCCTCATGTGACTGTCAAGAATCACGCCCATACGTAGATCATTTAGTGAGACAAAGGCTATTCTAGGGCTGAGTGAGAGTTATAGCCTTGTGAGAAGTGTAGTGTTAATGAAAAGGCCAGTCCTTACTATGAACCAAGCCTATGCAGTTATAGTGCAGGAAGAGAGTCAGAGAGAATTAGGAGTGGTTGACACAATTAGGGAGCCAATGACTATGTTAGCAGGAAAATAAAATCAGTTTCTGATGGGAAAGAAGCTAGGACTTGTTTGTGAACAATGTGGGTACAAAGGGCATTTAAAGGAAAACTGCAATAAGTTCATTCGGTACCTAGCAGACCTCAAAAGAAAGAATAAAGGTCAATTTCCTGCCAAATCTTATGCTAACAATGTCAATGGAGAAAAGGAAGTTATAATGAACAATCAGTCATAGGGGAACTATATGACTAAGGATCAATACAAGCACCTAGTGAGTCTGTTAACAAAGTCATCAACGGATGGAAGTTCCAACAACACAGCAGGCTCAGCAAACATGACATGTATAAAGTCACTATTATCTAATGCACGATCATATGATTGGATAGTATATTCAGGAACATCACACTATATCACCTTTTGCAAGGAAGTTTTAGAAAAATTAAGGAGAGTCAATAGAGGAAATAATAGTGGAGTTCAAATACCTATAGGAAGAAGATCAGAAATAGTACACACAGGAGATGCAACAATACTAGGAGGGCAGAAGATTAGGAATGTTTTACATGTGCCTGACTTTAAGTTCAATCTCATTTCAGCATCCAAGCTGACTAGAGATTTATGTTGTTCAGCCTACTTCTACCCTGGTTTTTGTGTGTTTCAGGGACTTTACAATGGCAGGGTATTGGGGATTGGTAGTGAAGATGAAGGGTTGTAAATAATTAGAAGTGAAGATGAGGAAGTAATAGCTGGATCAATCAAGAAGGAAGAAATAAATGCAGCATTGTGGCATCAAAGATGGGACATGCATCCACAGGTTCCTTACAATGCTTGCCAGATTTGAAGAATAAAATGAATCAAGAGGTGCAGAAGAACTGTGAGATTTGTCCATTAGCCAAGCAGAGTAGACTCAAGTTTCCTATTAGTAGTCATCATTCTGACTGCATTTTCCAACTTGTGCACATAGATGTATAGGGACCATACAAAGTAGCTACTTATGACAAGAGGAATTACTTTGTAGACATAGTAGATGACTATAGTAGGTATACATGGGTCTATTTGCTACAATCCAAATGTGAAGTAATAGTGCTATTGAAGGATTTCGTTTCTCTTGTGAAGAATCAGTTTAATACTACTATTAAAGTACTAAGATTTGACAATGGTACAAAACAATTTCAATATAAATTGTAATGAATTATTGTCATCCTTGGGTGTAGTACACCAAAGTAGTTGTCCTTATACTCCATAGCAAAATGGAGTAATAGAGAGGAAACATAAACACATATTGGAGGTGGCAAGAGCATCGCAATTTCAAAGCAACATACTTGCTAGATTTTGGGGAGATTGTGTCGTCAAAACTGCAGTTTATCTAATCAATAAGTTGCCCACAACAGTGCTAAGTGGAAAGTCTCCATACGAAATGTTCTACGGGAAACGACCTAAAATAGATCATCTCAAAGTATTTGGGTGTGTTGGTTGTGCCAACACACTGTCAAGAGGGGACAAATTTGCAGCTAGGGCAATGAAATCAGTATTCATTGCATATCCAAAGGTGCAGAAGGGATATAGACTGTATGATTTGGAATCCAATAGATTTTTTGTAAGAAGGGATGTGAGCTTTAAGGAGGATATCTTCCCTTTCAAGGCACTACCCAGTGAACCTGAGAATCTACTCATTTTCGATATTGATTGTTCATCAACTGCTAGAAATCAACCTACTTCAGCAGCAGAAGTAGATGATGATCTGGGGATAGCTTCTCAGAATGCAAACGACCAAATCAACACTGAAGTAGATGATTCCAACACTTCTACAACATTAGATATTCCACTAGATGAGGCAGTAAATGACATAGAGGAACTTGGATAAGGAGAAAGCAGTGAACTAGATCCACCACAACAACAGGAACATAAAGAGATTACAATTGAACAAATGCCAGCAGTTGTGCCACAACCTACTAGGATCAACAAGGACAATAAAACAAAAGTATGGCTCAAAGATTATGTGACTTCATGTAAACCAAAAGGAACTAGCCTCTATCTAGTTTCCAATTATGTGAGCTATGCTTACTTATCAGAACACTACCAATGCTACCTTGGGTGATTCTCAGCTCAAATGGAACCAAAGTCTTTTCAGGAAGCTTCTTAAGATGACATGTGGATAGAAGCAATGAAGCAAGAGATTATGGCACTTGAAGAAAACAAGATCTGGAAATAGTGGACCTGCCTCCAGGAAAGCGAGCTATTGGCTCAAAGTGGGTGTACAAGATCAAACACAAAGCCAATGGTGAAGTAGATAGATTCAAAGCCAGGTTTGTTGCTAAAGGATATACACAACAGGAGGGGTTAGATTACCATGAAATATTTTCACCTGTTGCCAAGATGGTAACAGTCAGAACTGTGATAAACCTAGTAGTCTCTAAAGGATGGGCTTTGTCTCAAATGGATGTAAACAATGCCTTTTTACAAGGTGAATTTATGAGGAGGTTTACATGGATTTACCTCAAGTATTCCATAGGCAGGGGGAGTCTAATGTTTGCAGACTACTTAAGTCTCTTTATGGCCTTAAACAGGCATCGAGACAGTGGAACATAAAGTTAACTGATGAGCTGATAGGTGCAGGGTATTCTCAAAGTGCCTATGATCATTTCCTATTCACAAAGAAGACAAATGCAAAAATGGTGATCATCCTTGTATATGTAGATGAGCTGTTAATTACTGGGAGAATGTGGTGACCTGAAAGGTCATCTTGTGTTTTTGAACTCAATTATGTGCTTTCAAGCCTTAAAAATCTCATCTTTATCCTCCTCGATTTGCATGCGCAGTTCGGCGTGTTTCCGGAAAGCTTTTATGTTAAAAGTTTTCAAAAATAAGAAATTTTGCCTAAAAACATCATTTGAGTTGACTTCGGTCAACAACTTTGGTAAACGAACCTGTATTTGTATTTTGACGGTTCCGGTGGGTCCGTATTGTAATTTGGGACTTTGGCGTATGCTCGGAATCGAAATTGGAAGTCCCTAGCCCGAGATATCGGACTTTGTTTAAATTTGAAAGTTAAAGGCTTAATGATATGGAAGTGTTTGACTTTTTGGATATCGGGTCCGTATTTTGGTTCCAAAACCCGGTATATGTCCAATATCACATTTATGACTTGTTAGTGAAATTTGATGAAAAAACGGAATTGGTTTGACGTGATTCGGACGTGCGATTGAGAAATTAGAAGTTTCAAAGCTTTCTTGAATATTTCATTTGATTTGGTGCTAAATTCGTAGTTCTAGGTGTTATTTTAGCAATTTGATTGCACGAGCAAGTTTGTATGATGTTTCAAGACTTGTGTGCATGTTTGGTTTGGAGCCCCGTGGGCTCGGGTGAGTTTCGGATAGGCTACAGGGTGAAAATAGGACTTAGAACATTGCTGGTGTTTTAGTTGCTAGTGTAGACCTCTGATCTTGCAAATGCGAGATCAGGAATCGCATATGCGACCTCTGCAAGTTCCACATTTGCAAGCTAATTCTCGTATTTGCGAGGAGAAGCTGGGGCAACAGTGTTCCCAATTGCGAACTTTCCTTCACAATTGCGAAAGGAGTCTGGGAAGGCATTGATCGCAATTGCGATCAATTAGTCGCAATTGCGGAAGGTCAGGCTTGCATTTGCGAGATTTTCTTCGCATTTGCAATGAGAGAAGGAATGGGGAGACCTTAGTATTTGCGATAATTTCTTCGCATTTGCGGGGCTCGCATTTGCGAACCCCAGGTCGCAAATGCAACACCTGCAACTAATCAAAATGACTTTTGGACAAGATTTTTTGTTCATTCTTCAAATTTTCAAAACCTAAAACACAAGAGGCAATTTTCCAAAGAATTTTTCTTCCCCAAATCATAGGTAAGTGATTCTAAACTAGTTTCTTTTAATCTTTCACTTTATTTTACAATATTTCAACCTAAAATCTAAGGTTTTCATGGTGGAATTGAGAGTTTTTGGGTAGAAACTAGGGATTTCGAAATTTGGGGATTTTGACCTCAAATTGACTTTTGTTGTCTTTTTCAAAAATGCCCTAAATTGAATTCTTTGCTATCATGGGTAGTTCCTAAGGGTTAAATTGAATCATTTGGTTGGTAATTTGCTCGATTCTATTGGTCCGGAGGCTTGTGTGAAGGGAAAAGCGGTGGTTGAGCTTTGAGTTGGCCGTGGGAGCGAGGTAAGTGTCGTGGTTAACCTTGGCTTGAGGGATTAGGTATTAGTTTCTTATTTGCTACGTGTTTGAATGTTGAGTACAACGCATAGGTGATGTGAAGAGTACATATGCATTGTTGTCGATTCATAGCATGCGAGTGAGTCTTATTCATGAAATTGTAGCTTTACGTGATCAAATTTCCCATGCTTCGATTAATTTATCGTTATGTTGATCGTTCTTATCATATTTACGGATTTTGGTATTGATTCAAAGTTGAGGTTGGTATTGTGGGAACCAATTGTTGAAGTAAGACTTGTTCCCGATATTTCTATCTCCTTGTTGTTATTGTTCTTTGCTTTGGTGAGGGAGAGTGTTAATGCACGAAGGGTGATGACGTGCCATGTTTGTAAGTGTTAATGCACAAAGGGTGATGTCGTGCCATGTTATGAGAGTGTTAATGCACGAAGGGTGATGTCGTGATGTTTCTATTGATTATCTGGTGAGGTTGAGAGTAAAAGCTTGAAGGGTGATGCCGTACATTTTCCTTTACTATGTTTACTTGTTATTATTGGTTCAAGGTATATTAGTTGTTCAAGTTTCTTTACTGTCGTGATTCTCTACCTTTTGATCCCCTCAGCATGTCCCCCTCCCAATATTGCATGTCTTCTTCTTCCTTTACTACTGTTATTAGTATATGTATTGTTATACTGCGCAGGTTGTTTGTGGGTGTCTTGTCTTAGCCTCGTCACTACTTCGCCGAGGTTAGGCTCGACACTTACCCATACATGGGGTCGGTTGTACTAATACTGCATTATGCACTTTCTGGGCAGATTTTGGTGTCGGACCGAGCTGATATTAAGACGAGCTACTGACTTCATTCTAAAGGAGACCTAAGGTAGACCTGTCGGCATCCGCAATCCCTGGCGTCCCCTTCTTTACCCCATACTTTACTGTTTTCTCTATTTCGCAAACAATTGTATTTTCTTTCGAACAAATACTTGTAGTAAAAATCTTAGAATGTTCGTGAATTGTGACTCCGAATTCTGGGTAATGATATTATATAATCAAAGTTGTTATTTATTTACTTCCGCATTCATTTGGCTTGTTATAACTTGCTTATTGTTAATCACTGAAATATAAAAAGATTGGCTAATAAACCTCTAATGTTGGCTTGCCTAACAAGTGTAATGTTAGGCGCCATCACGGTCTCGGTGGTGGGAATTCTGGATCGTGACAAGTTGGCATCAGAGCATTAGGTTTACTAGGTCTCACAATTCATGAGCAGGCTTAGTAGAGTGTGGGGGATTGGTAGGGAGACGTCTGTACTTATCTCTCAGAGGCAACAGAGTTTAGGAACAAGTTCACTTCTATTCTTCTCTGTTGTGCGATTTTGTTCTCTCGATGCTAATTGAACTCTTCTACTCTTGTTCTTTCGCAGATGGCGAGAAAACGTGTTGCATCTTCAGCTAAGCAGCAACCAGAGCCCACAGTGGCAGCTCCTACGAGGGGCAGAGGACGAGGCCGTGCCAGAGGCCGAAGAAGGGGCAATGCTTAGCCTAGAGCTCGAGTAGCAGCACAAGTGGCGGTGCCTCAGGTAGAGTTTGATGAGGAGGCTCCAGCCAGACCGTTCCAGCAGGACCAACTCAGGTCCCAGAGGGGTTCATTGCCACCCCGGTACTTCAGTATGCTTTAGTCCGTCTAGTGGGCATTATGGAGAGTGCGGCATAGACTGGTATATTCCCTGTAGCACCAGCCGTCTCTCAGGCTGGGGGAGAAGCACAGACTCCCGCTACCCACACCCCAGAGCAGATGGCTCCTCAGTTTCAAACTCCAGGAGCTCAGCCCATTGGGGTAGTTCAGCCGGGTGTTGCGGCAGAGACCGGTAATGGATCAGCTATGTTTTCTGAGGCTTTATGGAGACTGGATAGGTTTACCAAGCTTTTCCCAGTTCACTTCAGCGGTGCATCTTCCGAGGATGCCCATAACTACCTGGAAAGTTATCATGAGGTTTTACGAAATATGGGGATAGTGGAGACCAATGGGGTCGACATTGCTGCATTTCATTTGTCGGGTTCTGCCAAGAAATGGTGGAGGGATTTTATGTTAACCAGGCCAGCTGGGTCGCCGACTCTTACTTGGGACCAGTTCTCTCAACTATTTCTTGAGAAACTCCTTCCTATCACTTAGAGAGAGGACTATCGGAGGCAGTTCGAGCGTCTGCAGTAGGGTTCTATGACTGTCACTCAGTACGAGACTCGATTTGTGGATCTGGCCCGTCATGCTATTCTTCTGCTTCATACCGAGAGAGAGAGAGAGAGAGACAGAGAGGGAGAGTAGGTTTATTGAGGGACTTTCTCAGCCTATCAGATTGCAGATGGCTAAGGAGACTGGGAGTGGGATATTTTTTAAGGTGGCAGCCAATGTCGCCAGACAAGTCGAGATGGTACTAGCTCAGGGGTGTTGTTAGGGATCTGACAAGAGACCTCGTCATTCTAGGGGATTCAGTGGTGCCTCGTCCGGAGGCAGGGGTACTTTTGGTACAGGCCATTCTCCCAGGCCATTTTATTGAGCACTTCAGGATTCTCACGGTGCTTCAGGTGGTCGTGGCCCTCATATGCATTATTCTGATCAGCTAGCCTACAGTGCACCACCAGCTCCTATTAGTGCACCTCTGCTCCAGAGTTTTCAGGGTTGTTAGTCAGGCCGACAGGGCCAGTTTCAGGGTCAGCACTCATAGCAGCCGAGGTCTTGTTATTCTTGTGGCGATCCGAGGCACATTTCTAGGTTTTTCCCTCGAGCATCGAGCAGTTCTCAGCATCAGGATTCTCGTGCCATGTTTCGGCACCAGGTGCTTCACCGCCTGCTCAGCCAGCTAGAGGTAGGGGTCAGACAGCTAGAGGTGGAGGTCGAGGCATAAGAGGTGGAGGTCAGGCTGCTAGAGGCGGAGGCTAGCCAGACAGGGCCCATCCTCGAGATGTAGTTCAGAGTGGTGGGGCCCATCCCCGATGCTATGCTTTCCTAACAAGGCCTGAGGCTGAGTCATCTTACGCGGTTATCACAGGTACGGTCTGAATTTGTAGTAGGGATGCCTCAGTACTATTTGATCCGGGTTCTACTTATTCGTATGTGTCGTCCTATTTTGCTTCATATTTGGTTGTGCCTCGTGATTCTTTGAGTTCTCCCGTGTATGTGTCCACCCCTGTGGGAGATGCTATTGTTGTAGATTGTATTTATCGTTCGTGTGTGGTTACCATTGGTAGTCTTGAGACTCGTGTAGACCTCCTACTTCTCGATACGGTCGATTTTGATATCATTTTGGGATGGACTGGCTATCACCTTATCATGCTATATTGGACTGTCACGCCAAGACAATGACCTTAGCCTTACCGGGGTTGCCTCGATTGGAGTAGAGAGGGATTCCAGGCCATTCTACCAGCAGGGTTATCTCTTATGTGAAGGCTCGGCATATGGTCGAGAAGGGGCGTCTAGCTTATTTGGCGTATGTCCGCGATTCTAGTGCGGAGATTCCTTCAATGGATTCAGTACCGATCATTCGCGAGTTTCCATAGGTGCTTCTTGCAGACCTGCCGGGGATGCCACCTAACAGGGATATTGACTTCTGTATTGACTTGGTTCTAGGCACTCAGCCCGTTTCTATTTTGCCATACCGTATGGCCCTGCCAGAGTTGAAAGAATTGAAAGAACAGTTGCACTACTTGCTTGATAAGGGCTTTATTAGACCTAGCGTCTCGCCCTGGGGTGCGCCCCTGTTGTTTCTAAAGAAGAAGGATGGATCGATGAGGATGTGCATAGATTATTGGTAGTTGAACAAAGTCACCATCAAGAACAAGTATCCATTGCCAAGGATTGACGACTTATTCGACAGCTTCAGGGTGCCAAAGTGTTTTCAAAGATAGATTTGAGGTCTAGCTATCATCAGTTGAGGATTAGGGCATCCGATGTCCCTAAGAAAGCTCTTTGGACTCGGTACGAGCATTATGAGTTTCTAGTGATGTCATTTGGGCTTACAAATGCCCCAGCAACATTTATGGATTTGATAAACCGGGTGCTCAAGCCCTATTTGGATTCCTTTTGTGATTGTGTTTGTTGCGCCCCTTTTTCTCGCGAAAGCGGGTTTCGACATTTGACAACTCCTTTTGAGAGAGTAGGTAAACGGAATTGGTTGTTAGAGTCGTCACCTAACAGATTAAGGGGCCTTAGGGCACCTATAGCAAATAACTCAGATTATACCAGTTTGCATCACCAGAGATCGGGTAAGGGCTCAAATTACCTTGAGGGGAAGGTGTTAGGCACCCCTCGAGGTCCACAACGGTGGGTCCCGGCCGAACTTAAATTATGTGAATTAGTCTAAGGAAGCGAATAAACTATTTAATAAGGATGGGGGGTCCTAAATTTTTTAGCCTATAGGATCACCCCGTGCAACATAAATAATACTTCGTAACTTCTCCAAGACGGGGATGTTACTCATATTATCCAGCGGGCACAGACTATCATCTCCTGCTACCCGATTACTATCTTTAAGTTGTTACCTAAAGCGCACTAGTTGATTCTAAATCGTATCTTATGCGTGCACTACCCGTCCCATGCCTATGGTCCAGGAGGTATTGGACCTCTACTTCAGGGTGGTTCTAGACTTTAACTTAGGCTGCTCAAAAATGTCAAAAGCTAGGATACATACAAAACACATTGGACTTTCACTTATAAGCAAGCAATGGCTCAAGTTGACCTCCGCAATTAGGCAACAAAAGCATGCAAGTCAGATTAACAAAGATAGTTGTTGATTTTAAATAGTTAAGATTACAGAAACCTATAGGCAGGATCTCTACATGAATCTAGATTTAATGGGCGGACAGCTATATGCAAAAGCCATTATACTTTCCAAAACCTATATGATTTGCCTACTGATTTTAAACATAAGGGGATTAAACCTATAGGCATGATGTCTAGAGTTTTTACGCGATGACAAATAATTGCAATCACAGAAACATATCCAGAATTATCTGTTTTAATCCTATAGGCATGTTTTCTAATGAGAGTAACAGTGTAGTGTTTGAAAACTCATGAACAAACGGGCATAAATGATAATTGGTTGTTCAAACCTATAGGCATGCTTTCTACAATTTGTTCCAATTTTAGATACTACAGACATGAAATCTATAATTTGTAAACAGAACAGCATGTGAATGAGGTTTTTGAACACACATTGAATATACAATTCCCTATAGGCATGGTTTCTAGCACAATAAAACCAAGTATTGAACCTAAAGGCAGAATTGCAAACATATAATGGTTGAACATAATTGGATACCTATAGGCATGATTTCTAACACACGATAACTGAACATGCAACAGCACACTGTTGGACCTATAGGCAGGATTTCTAACACATTACATATGGTAACACATTGATGGACCTATAGGCAGGATTTCTATCCAACTTTTATTGAAAAAAATGTAAAATAAGAAACCCTTCCCAATTTCACTAACACCCCAGAATTGTTATTACAAAATAATTATTACAGACCAGAATTTATTGAATGGATTACAGAGTATATAAACTATAGGAAGCATGCAGCAGGCCCAAATGCACCTGGACGAACCACGTCTTCAACTCACAACATCTCCAAAGCCCATGTTCAAAGGTACAACATGATCAATGGTGAGTGATTCACCCATATCTCACAGATAATCATACAGAACCCAAATCTCTAGTGTGTCAGAGTTCCTAAGGGCTTTGAGAACCCAGGGAAGTGCTCACACTAGTGAAGAATGATCAGAACACTTCCAGGGAAAACTATGGACCAAATCCTGGTGCGTCAGAGTTCACGAGGGTCTCATATGAACCCTGAGCAGTGCTCACACCAGGAAGGCCAGGGGACAAAGCCTAGATTGCTTTGGCTTTCAGCCAGCAGAAAATCAGAATTCAGAAGAGTGTAGGACAGGATTGGGAAGCATATTTAGGGATAGAATCGCATATAGAACAGGGACAAACACTTTGAAACTAAGTAGAGTTGAAACTAACCAGTATGAAAATAAACGAAGTAATAAACTGATAATGACAAACTCATAAGCATGATTTCACAGAAGATAGTACAGAATTCAGACTAGGATAAGTCACAAAAAGGCAATCCATTGATCAATAATGAGTCAAGAAGCACATTAGTTATTAGTAAGGGCTAATAGCATGGTGAGCACAGAATTAGATAACATGTTAACAGATTCAGCAACAAACTAGTGTACATGATGAACTAGTTCTAGTGAAAGGTATCAAAACATACTTAATATTAAAAGACAGTCTTAAGTTACACGTAATTAAGCAGATTTCATCAATTAATCTACTGAGTTAAACATGTCTAGAATATAGAAAGCCACTAATCAATTAGCAGTAACATATTGAATGAGTAACAAAGTAGAAAAGAGCTTCAACGACTTACTAGTTCAGATGAAATAGAAAGAAGTTTAGCAATGCAGCAATGATTATCAACAGCAGCAAACAATAGAAGATTTCTGGCCTTGGCTTCCAGCCGACTAGGAATCAAAGCAGAATAGAACAATAGTATAGTATATAGTTTTAATAGTGAGAAATACTTGAATTCTGAGTCCTCTTCTAAGGGAAAGAGGGGAGGGGTTTAAATAGCCTTAGCTAGTGTATACAAATATGGAAATAATCAATCATATTGTTTAAGGAAAAGTTCAGAATATAATTAAGGCAAGTCAATAATCAAACAGGTCTGGGAACAACTAAAGCAAGTAACCATAGAATCAGTAAATGAAACAGAATAATAATCGAAACCCTAATTTTAAGGGTAAACAAAGTTAATCTGAATAATCCAAGGGAAACCAAAATGATACGGACATAGACTGATACAGGAACAATGAAGAAGAAATCAAAAAATAAGAACCTTTAACAGTTTTGAGCCCTAATTTAGGGCCAATAAATTAGGCAAAGAATATCACGAAAATAGAAGGCAGATATACGGAAGGTTGAAATACTCAACTAAAATAAGACCAAAACAAATCTTAGCAAGATTTGAGCCATAATTTAGGGCAAATAAATTAGGTAAAGTTTTTAACGAAAAATCACAAAGGAACAGACATGCAAGAACATAAAAGAGGTTTTAAACCAAAATAATAAAAAATATAAACAGATCTTTAAAAGATCTAAGCCCTAATATTTAGGGTAAATGAGAATAGAGAAAAATCTCAGAGATTCGTACATAGAAAGAAGGGAAAACGAACACAAATGAGAAAAAGGGGAAGGTTCGAACCGGATTTGGTCCGAAAATGGGGAGATTAGCTTGCCATGTTAGGCAAGCTACTAAGTTATACCATAATCGAGTAACCAGTAGTAAGATTGAACCAATAAGGTAAGGAAATCCTCAAGGGATTCCATATCCAGTGGGAATCGGAGGAGGTTAGGGGGTTATAACGTCTAGGGTTACATAGGGAGGGATGAGAGATGAGAGCATATGAGGGCGGCAGGTTTGGGATTATGAGGGATTAAGGTTAGGGAATTAGGTTTAAGGAGGGATTGGGTCGGGTTGGCTAATGGGTCGCGATCGGGTTGGGGGTAATGGGTCATTGGTTTGGGATGGGGTTATTGGGTTAGTGTATTGGGCTAGGTATTTTAGGCATTGGGCTGGGGGTTGGTCCGAAAATAGATTTAGAAAACAGGCTATTAGTTAAATACCCAAATTTAATTAATAAATAATTTGTAGAAATGATAAATAAAATAGTAAGAATATTATTTGTGCATAAAAATGATTAATGATAATTATTTAACACTATAAAAATATAATAAGTTATTTTTTGCAAAAAATTAAAGTAATTATAAGTATATACGGGCTATTATTGCAAAACGTGCAATTGGAATCTTAAAAATGCAAATGTAATTATAATAAATGTACCAAAAATATTTAAACCCGGTATGGATATAAATGATGAAGTTAGGTAAAATCATCATAAAAATAGTTTGTGATGCAATTAATGATTATTTATTCAATAAAATATGGGAATAAAACAATTAAAAAATCTTTAAGAATATGGAAAAATTAGGAAACATGCTTGTATGTGTTTATAAATCAAATGATGATGCATATGTACTATTTTGAAAGTATATATGTATATTTAAAAATATGAGGGAAAAATTGGGTAGCAACAGCTGTCCCTCTTTACCCGAGAAGGATGAAAGAGTTGTCGGGTAAAGAAATGATGACCGATTTTGACCGAATGGAGTGATTTGAAAAAATATAGGCCCCACTCCGGTTTCTGAGCTGCCTATATATTCCTGGTTTTACAAGAATCAAGCCGTGTGTAGTTCTGGACCCCACTCCGGAATAGTTGTGTGTTTCGGAAAGGGTTCTTTTGGAAAGGATAGTATTGGATGGATTTATGCGGAGTTATGAACGTGAATCCGAAACGTAAAGGATGTGTTATAGAACAAGTATCTCAATAGCCATAGAGTAAGAAGCGGGAATTGATGGTGGTTGGTTATGTTTAAAACATTTGCGGAATGTGAACGTTGTAAAAGGAAACTGGAACAAAGATTGCTCCCGTTTGAAGAATAGTTACTTCTTGGATTACTTGCAAAACTTGAAACATGATGCGTGAAAATATATATGGATTATTGCGACAATTTAAACATGATGCAAATTCCCTTTGGACCATGAAGGTTGTCTTTGGACGGTGATGATGATATCCTTAGACCATGACGTCCCGGGCCATGAGTCATGAGATAACGTATTCGCAGGCCATGAAATGATGTTCTCAGGCCATGAGAATGGTGCCTCTAAACCATGATGCCTTCGGATTATAACGCCTTTGGACAAGTTGGAGATACATCAGCCCATGAAGTGCAGAGACATGATAACGCGCGCCAATGTTTTTCAAGGAAGTTCAACAAAGGTAATAACAAGACAAAGCTTAGTCTTGTGCACAGTTTGGGGGAAGAGCTTAGCCCTGAGAGAAGAGGATAATGCAAGGTTTAGAATAGAGAAACACATATGCAAAGGGAGACAATGCTTAGTCTCATGAGAAGGCAGTGCTTAGCCTTATGCAAATGGGGGAGGGGGGGGGGCAGGGCTTAGCCTCATGCAGGAATTGAGACAGGGCTTAGTTTCATGCAAAGAGAAGGCAAAGCTTAGCCTTATGCAAATAGGGAGGCAGGGCTTAGCCATATTCAAGAATTGAGAGAGAGCTTAGTCTTATGCAAAGAGGAAGGCAATTCTTAGCCTTATGAAAATGGGGAGTCAGGTCTTAGCCTCATGCGAGAATTGAGACAGGGCTTAGTCTTATGCAAAGAGAAGGCAACGCTTAACCTTATGCAAATGGGGAGGCAGGGCTTAGCCTCATGCAAGCATCGAGACAAGGCTTAGTCTCATGCAACGAGAAGGCAATGCTTAGCCTTATGCAAATGGGGAGGCAGGGCTTAGCCTCATGCGAGAATTGAGACAGAGCTTAGTCTCATGCAAAGAGAAGGCAATGCTTAGCCTTATGCAAATAGGGAGGCAAGGCTTATCCTCGTGCAAGAATTAAGATAGGGCTTAGTCTCATACAAAGAGAAGGCAATGCTTAGCCTTATGCAAATGGGGAGGCAGGGCTTAGCCTCATGCAAGCATCGAGACAGGGCTTAGTCTCATGCAACGAGAGGGCAATGCTTAGCCTTATGCAAATGGGGAGGCAGGGCTTAGGCTCTTGCAAGAATTGATTCAGAGCTTAGTCTCATGCAAGGAGAAGGCAATGCTTAGCCTTATGCAATTTGGGAGGCAGGGCTTAGCCTCATGCAAGAATTGAGACAGGGCTTAGTCTCATGTAAAGAGAAGGTAATGCTTAGCCTTACGCAAGTGGGGAGGCAGGGCTTAGCCTCATGCAAGCATCGAGACAGGTCTTTGTCTCATGCAACGAGAAGGCAATGCTTAGCCTTATGAAAATGGGGAGGCATGGCTTAGCCTCATGCGAGAATTGAGACAGAGCTTAGTCTCATACAAAGAGAAGGCAATGCTTATCCTTATGCAAATGGGGGATGTAGGGCTTAGCCTCATGCGGGAATTGAGATAGAGCTTAGTCTCAAACAAAGAGAAGGCAATGCTTAGCCTTATGCTAATAGGGAGGCAGGGCTTAGCCTCATGCAAGAATTGAGACATGGTTTAGTCTCATGCAAAGAGAAGGCAATGCTTAGCCTTATATAAATGGGGAGGCATGGCTTAGCCTCATGCGAGAATTGAGAGAGGGCTTGGTCTTATGCAAAGAGAAGGCAATGCTTAGCCTTATGCAAATAGGGAGGCATGGCTTAGCCTTATCCAAGCATCGAGACAGGGCTTAGCCTCATGCAACGAGAAGGCAATGCTTAGCCTTATGCAGGTAGGGAGGCAGGGCTTAGCCTCATGCAAATGTATGAGTAAGAGTGAAGTATTCTTAGTCGGCAATATATTTATGCATGGCGATTCGGTTGTTGTGATGATGCTTCTGGCGGTGACCTATTCCTGTATCCAAATAAAATTTGTGAGTTTTGCAGGGGAGGTTGGTTCGTGCCTTTGTCTGCTTGCTTTGCTCTGCTCTGCTCTGCCCGAGGGTCCTGTTCAAGTCACCATGGGTAGCACTTGGCTAGAAAATAAAGTTTCTTTTCGAAAATTATACATGTATGGTTTTCAAAGACATAGTAATATGCAAACTAGAAATCAGTTAGATGAACCAGTAACTGTGACGTTATTAGAGACACTGCGACCTTCTTTGCCATATAATTTTGAGGGTCCTCCTCAAAATTCTTCCCCAGTTATCTAAATGACCTTCTGGCTATTCCGTATGTAATTCTGTTGGCTGAACTTGCTTCGGAATTTTGAGGGTCCTCCTCAAAATTCTGCCCTAATTTTGATTTTTGGGAAAATGGAAATTTTATTGAATTGTGACCGAACCCACAGGGCTGCCTACGTATCCCCTCTTAAACGGGAATCAGGTCAAGCGTAGTTCAATTACATCATATGAAGAAACATAAAGTTTACACATAGTATCTTTTGACTGCATCTGAATTGATAGGCTTTGGCCAGATTCTCAATCCATTTCTGCGAGTATGAGTGCTCCTCCTGTCAATACTCTGTGAACCATGTAAGGACCTTGCCAGTTAGGTGAAAATTTCCCTTTGGCTTCATCTTGATATGGAAAGATCCGCTTTAAGACCAGCTGCCCCGGTGTGGCTGTCTTGGCTTGACCCTTTTGTTGAAAGCTCTGGACATTCTATTGTGATAAAGCTGACCATGACACACTGCATTCATCCTTTTTCCATCTATGAGGGCTATTGCTCATAGCGGCTCCTTATCCATTCTGCATCACTGAGTTCGGCTTCTTGTATGATCCTTGAAGAAGGAATTTCTATGTCGGCGGGAATGAAATCTTTGGTACCATAAACCAGCAAATAGGGAGTTGCCCTGGTTGATGTGCGAACTGTGGTACGGTATCCCAATAAGGAAAATGGTAACTTCTTGTGCCATTGCTTGTGATTCTCTACCATTTTCCTTAGTATCTTCTTGATGTTCTTGTTGGCAGCTTCCACGACTCCGTTCATTTGAGGCATGTATACTGTGGAATTTTTGTGCTTGATTTTGAATGTTTCACACATGGCTTTCATCAGATCACTGTTGAGATGGCGGCGTTGTCAGTGATGATGGACTCGAGAACCCCGAATCGACAAACAATACTATCCCTGACAAAATCTGCGATGACTTTCTTAGTTACCGCTTTGTAGGATGCAGCTTCAACCCACTTAGTGAAGTAATCGATGGCCACTAAAATGAACATGTGCCCGTTCGAAGCAGTGGGTTCGATTGGACCAATGACATCCATTCCCCGGGCAGCAAAAGGCCAAGGTACACTTGTTGCATTGAGTTCGTTTGGCGGCACCCGTATCATATTTGCATGTATCTGGCATTGGTGGCACTTCTAGACATACCGGATGCAATCTGTTTCCATAGTCATCCAAAAGTATCCGGCCCTGAGTATCTTCTTAGCTAGAACAAAACCGTTCATATATGAGCTGCAGGTTCCGGCATGTATTTCCTCGAGAAATTTGGAAGCTTCTTTGGCGTCAACACACCTTAATAGTCCTAGATCAGGTGTTCTTCTATACAAAATTCCTCCTCTTTGGAAGAAATGATTGGACAGCCTCTGCAGTGTGTGTTTCTGAGTATGGGTCTCCTGCTTTGGGTACTCTTCTTTTGCCAAATATTCCTTGATGTCGTGGAACCATGGATTTCCATCTGTTTCTTCTTCGACATGAGCATAGTATGCCGGCTGATTGTGGATTCTCACCGGAATAGGATCGATGAATTTTTTGTCTGGATGTTGTATCATTGAGGATAGGGTGGCCAATGCGTCTGCAAATTCATTCTTGATTCTGGGGACATGCCGGAATGCTATCTTTGTGAACCTCTTCATCATCTCTTGTATGTGATGTAGATATGGCAGTATCTTGGTGTTTTTCGTAGCCCACTCTCCTTGTAACTGATGCACTAGCAGGTCTGAGTCATCGATTACCAACAGTTCTTGAACATTCATGTCGACGGCCATATTGAGCCCTAATATGCAGGCTTCATACTCAGCCATATTATTCGTGCATGGAAACCTAAGTTTTGCGGACACCGGGTAGTGCTGACCAGTTTCTGATACCAAGACGGCTCCGATACCGACTCCCTTGAAATTTGCAGCTCCATCGAAAAACATTCTCCAACCGTCGTAGGCTTCAGCAATGTCCTCTCCTACGAATGACACTTTCTCGTCAGGAAAATACATTTTTAGTGGTTCGTATTATCCTCCTATAGGATTTTCAGCAAGATGATCTGCCAACGCTTATCCTTTGACTACCTTCTGAGTTACATAGATGATATCGAACTCACTCAGCAATATTTGCCACTTGGCCAGCTTCCCAGTAGGCATATGCTTCTGAAAGATGTACTTCAGAGGATCCATCCTTGATATGAGGTACGGGGTATAGGCACAGAAGTAGTGCCTTAACTTCTGAGCTATCCATGTCAGAGCACAGCAAGTGCGTTCCAGCAGAGAGTACCATGCTTCATAAGGTGTGAACTTCTTACTCAAGTAATATATGGCTTGCTCCTTTCTTCCCGTCTTGTCATGTTGTCCCACAACACAACTGAAAGCCCCATCTAATACAAAGAGGTAGAGTAGCAATGGTCTACCAGGCTCTGGCGTGACTAGGACTGGCGATGTGGACAGTTATTCCTTGATTTTGTCAAATTACTTCTGACAATCCTCGGTCCAACTGGTTGCGGTATATATGGGATTGCTCCCATCTCCATGAATGATTACCTCTTGATGATTCCATTCGAATTTCACAGCTTGGGGCAAAGTGGATGCGACAGCCCCAGCGGCATGTATCCAAGGTCGTCCCAATAGCAGAGTATAGGAGGCGGATATGTCTAGCACCTGAAATTCGACATCGAACCAAGTAGGACCCATCTGCAAACATAAATTGGTTTCCCCAATCGTGGCTCTTTATGACCCATCGAACGCCTTCACATTCATAGTTCCTGCTCGTATTTCATGCAAACCCTTGCCAACCTTTTCAGAGTTGTCAGCGAACAGATGTTGAGGCTGGACCCTCCGTCTATCAAAACCCTGGTAATGAACTTATCCTCGAATTGCACTGTGATATGCAGTGCCCTGTTGTAGCTCAATCCCTCAGGCGACAACTCGTCTTAATGAAAAGTGATCTTGTGGCTCTCCAGCACTTGCCCCACCATGTTGGCCATTTCTCCGCTGGTGATATTGTTGGGCACGTACGCTTCATTCAATACTTTCATTAGGGCATTCCTATGTGCCTCAGAATTTTGTAGCAGTGACAGGATGGATATCTGGGTGGGAGTTTTGTTCAGATGATCAACAACAGAGTATTCTCTTGCCTGTACTTTCCTCCAGAGATCATCTGGACGAGATTCAATGATGGGTTGTTTGGCTGCAGCTTCCTTGCTTGTTCCTCCCAAATTTTCAGGTGTATAGATTCTTCCAGTTCTGTTCATCCCTTGTGCAGCACCAGACTCTTCCATTTTTGCTTTCCCTTTTCTCCTAGCTTCGGCAACATAATCCCAAGGTACGACGTTGGAATTGAAGGGTGGTGTGGGTGCCAACGTCATAGTGAGAGGTGTGGCTACTTCTACTTCAAATGGAGTAGGTGTAGTTGCAGGTGCTGTCACTTTGATTTCAAATGGAGCTGATGCGGCTACCTCAACTTTGATCCGTGGCTATATCTGTACCACAATAGGAATGAGTGTGACGATAGGTTTCTTAGGGCCGTCACCTTCCCGAATAAGCCCAATTGACCCTTCAGGATCCCATTCTTCATCAGTTTCTATCACATTTACTCCTTTACCCCGATGGTCCGGAAGAGGGTTGTTGCGAACATTGGGTGTGACTTCCTTTGCTTGTATGACCTTGGTATCAATCAGTGTCTGAATCTTGTCTATCAGAGTGTGGCATTCATCAATGGTATGTCCCTTCATGCCGGAATGGTATGCACATGTTTTGTTCGGGTTGACCCACTGGGAGGAGTTTTCTGTGGCAACGGCAGGAATAGGGGTAACATATCCGGCAACCTTTAGTTTTCATATAGCTAGTCGATGGGCTCAGCAATAGGGGTGTGTTGTCTGGACGGCCTGCGACCGAAATTGGGTCTGGGTTTTTGATTGTTTGACGGGTTGGAGGTGAATGATAATAGGCGGGCTGGGTGTTATAAGTGTGGTAGGCGGTAGTGATTTGAGGATATCTGGGAGGTGAAGGTTGGTATGTTGGTGGAGGTGTTTGGTATGTGAGTGAAGATTTTGGACCTTGGGCTACAATCACTGCCCCTATTTCTTTCTAATTTGATATACCCCCTGACTGTAATGCTTTGTTCGTAGCCTGCAGTGCCTCAAAATTGGTTACCATCCCGTTGTTGATCCCTTCTTCAATTCTTTCCCCGAGTTTGATGATGTCGAAGAATTTGTGGTTTTCGATGACCATTAACCTTTCATAGTATTGTGGGTCCTAGGCCCTAACGAAGAATTTGTTCATCTGCTCTTCTTCCAATGCCGGCCTAACCTTTGCAGCTTCTGACCTCCATCGAGTAGCATACTTGAAGGAAGTTTCTGTTGGTTTCTTCATGAGGTTTTATATGTAGAAGACGTCCAGTGCATTTTCTGTATTGAACCTGAATCTATCCAAGCAATTCTCTATATTACACTTCAACTCAGATCATATAGCTGTTTAATTTGAGGATGTTACAGCTTAACAACCCAATAAAAAATATAGAATTATTGGTTACTTTTAATCCTGAACAAAACAAAAACAGAAATAATATCGGTCATAAGACTCTGGATATTAATGGTTACTAATTTAAGTTAAACCTGCATTTAAAAATGAGAATTTACCTGGACTAAGATGGAGACATGGATATACAAATATGAATAGATCGAACTATAAGTAGTCACACCTCTCTAGGAAAAGAAAAATATAACTAGCTCAAAGCAAAACAAACTTAAACTGTTAGGGTTTCGTGATGAAACTACACTCTGCAATAACAACGAGCATGTGCTGGTTAATAACAACTTTAGCCATTGCTGCTCTCTTTTCATCCCAATTAGCTTATGCCTATGATCTTGACCCTCTACATGACATATGTGTTGCAGTTAACGACTCTAAAGCTTCTGGTAAATCATCGATCCCATTTTGAAAATAATATGTTGTATATTTCGGGCATCTGTTAGCACACTCATAATTAATATGTCACGACCCAATTTAGGATTGTGACCGGCGCTTAGGAGCAAGTGCTCCCAAGTAAGCCTTATTGGTATTTTTACAGAAAATCGGACAGAGTTTCCCCTGTTTTTGGACTATCCCAAAAATTTCCCTATCTCAAATCAACAACCAAACATCCTAATATCATACCAAACAATTGACAACCTATCAATCAACCAAAACGAGTCTCCACCATTACTAATCAACCCACTAACAACCAAAAATATTAATTTATCTCCAACCTTGATAATAAAGAACGATACTCAACATAAGACTATAATAATAAAATAATACTCATGACACTAAAAGAATGACCATGGAGCGACTCTAAGAGTTCAAAGAAAAGACCATAACAATAAATAAAATTTACGCCCACGCGAACAAGTGCGAGGCTCACCAAGAACTATCAACCTGTGCGCTCTAACTAACAAAATCCTCGCCTGCGTCAACTGCTATCTCTGTAAAAAAAATTAGCGGGGAATGAGTCGCTAGCTCAGTGAGTAATATAACTCTTAACCACAACCGTTTTTATTGGGGACAAGTCAGAAAACATGCTAGTATCTCAAATAGAAAATAACATCAAAATGCCCTTTCAGAAACAATAAATAATTTTCAGTCTCATCATGCTTTTCTTGTAGTATAATACCATTAACAGTTCAGTAATAAGCTCGGTTACCACTGTATAATATCAATATTCACATTTGGGAGGTTTCAATGGACGGATCATGTAATCTGTATAACTGTGGACTTCTTCGCAAGAAGTCAAATATAACGGTAGTCCCTACTCGAGGGAAATCGGTAACGGTATGCTAGTTCTACCTTCCCACTAGCGAGGGCTATAACTGTACTCTGTAATCGGTAAATACAAGGTGAACCAGGTCTAACAAACCCGCCGTTAGATACGGGATCCTTCAAAGTCTACTCCCATTTATACTTGTCACTGTATCCGTATATACTCATAGGAAAATATATTAAAACAATATAGGGCATTTCGGTTCTTATCAGATCATATATTTCATTTCGATAACAGTAAATTCAAATAACAATAAAACAGATCTTGTGACAACGGCATTATATAAAACAACGGTAATCATCTCAAATAACTATTTCGGCATCATATCGAGTAAAAGACTTGTCCCACATGCAACTCAAATTAATCGGTAACATATTCATATTAAAAATCATGTGTAAATCATGCAAGTTATGAAAACATAAATTGCGGTAAGATTACTACTCACAGTACTCGTGTGAAATGCCAAACTCGTCACCTCGAGCGATCCGTACAACTTTCTTCAATCAATATATAGCCACATAATATCGATCTCATGTTAATTTCCTTATTTAGGCTAATTCATAGCTATTTTAGAAAACCCAATCATCGGGGTTCATGTTTGAGTCTAAATTTGTGGATTTATATTTACCCATGCTATGATAAATTTAAATTAGTCCATAAATCTTGTAAATAAAAAGGTATTTATATTTAATCATAGAACTTGTCCATAATTCTATCAATTTCAAACTATTTAGTATAATTTATTCCTCTAGATGTAGACCTATCAGTGCTTAAACCAAACCCTTATAGCCTTGTTATCTCCATAGTAATTGTATATTTCTTTTTATATAAAATAAAGTTGATATTGAATTCCTTTGTACCACATGAAATTGCATAATACAGTGAAATATTTCAACAGATGAGGAGAATAAGTTAACCTCTTGAGTCGAAGGATTCAATTTCAACCCCCAGTTCTTCTTAAAGTCTTTGTCCAAAGCTTTCTTCTTCTTCCTCTCTTTTCTTCTTCTTTCTTTCTTTCCTTCTCTGTTTTTTTTGTTTCGTATCTGACACTTCTGCTTCGCCCCCTTGCCCTAACCCTTTTAAAAACTTGGGCAGATGTATCAATTTTTAAACTTTTCCTTTTTTTTTTGTTTATTTAGTTAGTTGTTTTCTTTTTTTCTTTTTCTTTTTATTCAAACTTAAATTATTTACTAAATACCCTATATGTCCCCATTTAAAATATTGGGGGTATTACATCCTTCCCACCTTATGAAATTCGGTCCCCAAATTTAACTCAAGTACGTACCTGTAGACTGAAACAAATGGGGATACTTCGCTTGCTTATCTTTTTCTACCTCCCAAGTAGCTTCTTCAACGGTATGATTTCTCCATATAACTTTAACGAACACAATTTCTTTTGATCGTAGCTTTCTTACTTGCCTATCAACAATTGCATTCGGCTCCTCCTCGTAAGACAACTTTTCATCAAGCGGTATTGCAGGGGCTTCAATTATCTGAGATGAGTCTGATATACATTTCCTTAGCATTGAGACATGAAAAACTAGATGTATAAAGGACAACTCAGGAGGAAGTGCCAAACGATAAGCCACAGCTCCCACTCCGTCTAGTATCTCATACGGTCCTATAAACCTAGGGCTCAGCTTGCCTCTTTTCCCAAATCTCATCACACTTTTCATAGGAAAGGCTCGTAGGAATACTTTGTGTCCAATTGTGAACACTAAATCTCTTCTTCTCTTATCAGCATAAGACATTTGTCTACTTTGAGCTGTAAGCAATCTCTGTCTGATCAACTTGACTTTGTCCATAGCTTCCTGTACTAAGTCGGGTCCTAATAAGTTAGTCTCACCAACTTCAAACCATCCGATAGGAGAACGACATCTTCTACCATATAATGCTTCGCACTGTGCCATTTGAATACTGGACTGGAAGCTATTGTTGTAAGCAAATTCAGCTAAAGGTAGATAAGCGTCCCAGCTACCTCCAAACTCAAAAATGCAAGCGCTCAACATATCCTCCAAGATCTGTATAGTACGTTCATACTGCCCGCCTGTCTGTGGATGAAATGTAGTACTAAGATCTACTCGTGCACCTAATGCTTCTTGGAAAGATTTCCAAAAGCGTGAAGTGAACTGTGATCCTCTATCAGAGATGATGGATACTGGAACTCCGTGAAGTCGGACAATTTTGTTCATAAATATCTGTGCATACCTCACTCCACCATATGTAGTCTTCACTGGCAAAAAGTGTGCTGATTTTGTCAGTCGATCTATAATTACCCACACCGAATCATAACCTCTAAGGGTTCATGGTAGACCGGTGACAAAATTCATAGTAATTCTTTCCCATTTCCACTCTGGGATCTCAATTTGTTGTAGTAGTCATGCGGGTCGCTGATGCTCCCCCTTGACCTGCTGACAAGTCAAACAACTAGAAACAAAGTTAGCAACATCTTTCTTCATACTTTCCCACCAATAAAATTGCTTCAGGTCATGGTACGTTTTTCTGGATCCAGGATGTATGGTGTATTTAGAGTTGTGGGCTTCTTCAAGAATAGAATGTCTCAACCCATCTACGTCTGCTACAGATAGCCTGTCCCCCATTCGAAGCACACCATCACTTCCAACAATCATATCCTTGCTTTTACCAGCTAAGGCCTCATCTCTGTATTTGCATAATCGCTCATCCTCATATTCGGTGGCCTTAATGCGCTCAACTAGTGAAGACTTAGCCTGAGCACAAGCCAATAATGCCTCTGAATTTCCGACACTAAATCTGATACCTGTATCTTCTAGTCTCTGAATATCTTTGGCCAAAAGTCTCTTTGCAGGAGCTATATGTGCCAAACTCCCCATAGATTTTTTGCTCAATGCATCAGCCACCACATTGGCTTTTCCAGGATGATACAAAATAGAACAATCATAGTCTTTGAGTAGTTCCATCCAACGACGCTGCCAAAGATTTAGATCTCTCTGCTGAAAGATATACTTCAGACTTTTAAGGTCAGTATAAATCTCACAAGTTTCGCCGTATAGATAATGTCTCCAAATTTTTAGAGCAAATACCACTGCAGCTATCTCAAAATCATGTGTAGGATAGTTTTGCTCGTGCTTTTTCAATTGTCTCGAAGCATAGGCAATAACGCGACCATTATGCATGAGAACACATCCTAATACCACCCTCGACGCGTCACAGAACACCATAAATCCTCCGGAACCCGATGGTAAGGCTAATATTGGTGCAGTTGTCAAACATGTTTTGAGTTTCTGAAAGCTCTGCTCACATTCCTCCATCCACTGAAACTTTGCATTTTTTGGTGTTAGCTTAGTGTTTACCGTGAAAATGGTAATAACAATTAAATTTGTTGATGGAACTCTAAAAATACTTGATCTATTTTTATGCTAGTTGTTAAGCAGTTGATGCTATGTGTATGAAGTTTAAGGACGAAATGCGAGCTAAAATAGAGCTATAATCGAACCGATGAGTTAGCTATTCAGGGCCTCGAGCTGGTTGGTTTGGGGCCTCGAGGTCGATTCCCGGGCTCGAGCTCGAGCTATTAGGGGAAGTCGGGGAAGGGCTAACAGTCATGATATAATTAAAGGAGGCTCTTTATGGCCAATGATAAGCAATAAAGATAAGCAATAAATGAAGAACAAGTATAAAGATAGTAAATAAGAGCAACAATATCGAGAGAGTATGTTAGAGAGAAAAGAGAGAGAGTTATCATATATTTCGTGTAGACTAGTTGGAGCAACATCCGTTCCTTACAAAATGGTAAGAATCCCCTTTACATAGAAGGGGAAGCCTTATATGGTACGATATACATTAAGTGTAAAGATATGGGGACGGGACAGCCAGATGTGACACCCTGATTCGAGTTCAGAGTAGGCCGGCTAGGCTTTGTCAAACTTAGCCGTGTGTCTTGGGAACTCCCCATTTCTACTCTAGCCTCGGCTGATATTCTCTTCAGGCCGGGTGTCGACGAGCTCCGAGGAAGGAGACTCGAGCGCATCTTAGTAGCCTCGAGGCTTCGAGGTGATCTTCCGAGACACCTTAATGACGGGAAAACGGACCCTTCGATTATGCCGCATACAGATAGTCTCCGCATTTCCTAGAACGAAGCGATAGGAAATGATCTTGATGCCCGAATCTTAGGGCTTCCCACGATGATTTCGTGCTGATGGTGCTAACTAATGATGCCAACCTTCATAATAACTAGGGAATCCCCAGAGACTTGTTTTTTCAGCGTCATTCAGTATGTTGTCGATCTCAATCTTCAAGTTCATAATACCGCCGTCGAATCGTTTTTCAATGGCGCATTGATTGCGCCTGCCGATCCGTCTTTCAAAGGAATTGATGGTCATGTTATCACCCCCTATAAATGGGGGCATTCTGGCACTATCTCTTCATCTAAGTGTCTTTTTCCATTCATTCATCTGTTTCTCCCACTATGTTCCTTCATTGCTGACCACTATGTTCGGGTCCATGACTCCAAGGTTGCATGGCATCATTTTCATCAGTTGCGTAATGGCCTTCTGCCCGAACTTCTCCATGTCGAACGAGATTATACCGTCTCGATGCTGCTGTTGTTGTTATTGGCTCGGAATGTTGATACATGGGGTGCCTTCTTCCTCTGACTTAGAAAGTCATTTGGACTATACACCGCTGCTCACGAGGGGGCTCGTATTATACACCGCTGCTCACCTTCATTCCCCGGCCCGGCGTAGCGCTCCGCCCCTGGCTGGTAGCTTGCACGGCCCAATGTCCCAAGCGAGGCCGACGTTCGCCAAGTCTGTTATTGGTCTGAGGTTCTCTTGGCCGATGAGGGTCCTCGATCTTCGGCGGGCTATGGCATTTTTTCATCCCTTCCTGCTCCTCCTACTTTCTTCTTCGTCTTCTCCTCTGAAGTGCTACTTTGAGGGACTGGGACGAGATCATTGAGGGTGTACATCCAAGGAGATAGTTCTCGAAGACGTTGCTACCGGAGATAAACCCTCGAGGGCAGATTGGACCCTTAGGCTTTCACTATACGCATACCCTTTCACTTCTTTGTTTCTGTGTAAGGACCCCTTGTGGGCTTTTGTAACCATACGTAAGGACCCCCGCGGACCGTTGTAAGCAAATTCTTATGAATATAAAGACACTTTCTTGATTTTTGTATTTGGTGCTTGCCATTTTCTTTAATATTTGTGGAGACTCTGAATGTATGCCTCTGCTGACCATTGTCGATATCTAACTCGTGTGTGAGTATTAATTCTGGCTTTTGGTTGACAAAAAACGGCATCTCCGTTGTTCCCTAGACCGGGCTTGAATTGGTCCGATAGACTCGGGCCGTCGTGACCTTCACTTTGGGTCACGTGAAAATAATACCTCGAGCTTTGAAACCTTTGAGGACAGTCTCTGAGTGAGGGTTAGCTTTGGGCACATGGAAACTTATTTTGAGTTTGATGTAGCTAATCTTTTAAGGCGTTGTAGATAGGTCCCGGATGAGGGGTTGCCCAGATTTAGGCAATGTCCTGGGGTTGAGCCTTTATGGGCGGAGCTCGAAGTGCTTGTTCCTCTTCTTGAAAGGGCCCTTCGAGATCGGATATCATCTTGAGACTGGAGTTGGTACCGCTGGCTTCTTAAAGCCTAACTTCTTTTGATGGAGATCCTCGAGGTCGGGTAGCACCTCGGGACTTGTGTCGAAGTCATTGGCCTCCCGGTGCCTAACTTGGGTAGGCAGACCGTTGCTGTTTCCCCACATATATATAGGGTTGCTTCCATTGTTTTAGGGTTATCCTTACTTTAGATAGTTATCCCCCTGTTTCAGCGTGAGCCCCTCATTGTCTCCAGCGCCAAAGTATTTGTGCGGATTCCTGCTTCAGTTCCTCTAGTCTTGCCGTAGCCATGACCTTTACCTCGGGGCCTGTTCGGCAGAGAGGGGAGAGTCCCGCTTCCGATGCTCGGGATCATAAAAGAGTCTTCTTTGAAGATTATTTCTTTGATAGGAGAGGGGCACCTTGAGTTGGTGAGGAGAGACTGCGAATGGGGGGAGAGAGTGGTGTTACAGACTCTTTCCCCGGATGAAGGCATCTCGGATCATGTTGATGGATTCCTGAACGTGTATACGTATCCTTTTATACTGGGACCTCTCGACAGGGTTGTGCTCGACTTCTTTTTGAAGTATCGGGTTACCTTGGCGCAGATACACCCATCGTTTTAGCGAGTAGTGTTGATGATGAGGTTTTTTGCGAAGAAGACGGGGCTTGAATTCACGCTCAGCCATCTCGTCAGGCTCTGGCTCTTTCACACCGGGGTCGATTCTTCTAGGGCTGAGGAGGCTAGACCAAAAGATGTGTGGTCGGCCTTCGATGAAGTCCGCCAGCTGCCCTTTGTGGTGAGTTTCGACATAGGCCTTCCGAATTCCGCGTCTTCCCTTCCTTATCGAGTTTTTCTTTTGCATGCCTTTGACAGGCTTAGGTTTAAGCTACTCTGTCGAGGAGCCAGGCTCCGAAAATCTCTGGATAAGGATAGATCCCTTAGACTCCTTTGTGAGAAAAAGGGAGTCGAGCTGGCACACTGGCGACATGAGGCGTACCGGAGCTCGGGTTATGAGAGCTATTTGATGGAGCAGGTAACTTTCCGTCCCGGGAGAGTATGTGTTCTGCCTTTTGGCTTCTGAGGCTAACACTTGTTTATTCCAGTTGCAGAAAAAGATGGAGACCCTGGAACATCTTCGGGATGAAGCTGACCGTGTCATGAATGACTGTGACGAGCTAAGAGCTCGGGCGGAGGTTCTGGCTTCAGAGGAGAAGAACGCCCTGGCTAAAGTCCCTGTCTTCGAGGTTCAACTCCGTTTAGCTCGTGATAATGCTTTGGTTCAAGCGGATATGATCACGAAGCTCGAATACGAGCTTTTGAAGGTTAGGGCTGAGATCGTTGGTGCCCGGACTGGAGCAGTACTGAGCCAAACTAAGGCTGATCAGGAGATGGCGATTTATTTGAAGGACGCTACCGATGCTCAAGCCGAGTTGAAGAGGGTCCTCGATCGTGAAGAGAGGATCAAAGAATATGCTCGTTGCAAGTCTCGAAGAAAGATTTTTTAGGAGATCCGCGCCAGGGGTATTGTCCTCTCGGAAGAGTTGGCGCGAGCGAGGGCGGACGAGCGTGATGCTCGGTTACTCCTGTCCGACACCGAGGAGAGTGAAGATGAGGCTGGTAGGCCATAGTTCCCAGGACTAGGTCGTAGATTTTGCCATTTTGTACGTAGCATTTCCAGAGCATGTTTTTAGATGGAGAATGTGCTTTTTTGCGTATGTGTATAAAAGAAAACCTTGTGGCTTTACTTCTTCTGTACCCTTTTCTTTCTCGCATCGGGCCAGGTGGACTGGTCTCAGAGTTGCTGGGAATCCTTAGATTCGTGATGTGGCCCTAGGGCTCATTAGGCTGGTCCGGGGCTCTTACGCTTAGTGTCGAAGCGACCTTTTAATGTAGGCTTTATTTTCCTCTCGTTAAAGACTTTTGAAATGATTTTTCCTGACCCGTCTTCGGTTTGGGAAGAATCTCGATTTCAAGTCATTTGCGGTGATGTTCGAGCACCTCGGAAGGTTTGGCTCGTAGGTTGAGTAGCTCGAAGCCTTGTAATTTGGAGCTGACATGGTCGAAGCTCTTTTGCCTGTCGAGGGTAGCCTGTTTAACCGGTTCTTTTCAAATTAGATTCGAAGTAATGGCCTATGATTTTGTAGCGACGGTCGGGCGTCCCCGAATCGCGCGTTAGTTTGGCTGGTACAGCCGTATGACCGTAGTCATTCGTGTTTGGCCGGAGCCATTTTTGTTCCCGAGTGTAGTAGTTTAGGCGTCTATATCGAGGGTATGCCCTTTCAGGAATCTTACAAATACGATATATAGCCTAAACTTTGGGATCGAGTTTATGCCTGTAGTAAGGTCTTACAAATTTTTCATGCCTTTGAGGTCTTACAGTTTGTTGATACTTGGTACAAGTATGATTCATGCCTTGCTTGAGGTCTTACAGTTTGTTGATACTTGGTACTAGTATGATTCATGCCTTGTTTGAGGTCTCACAGTTTTATTGTTGCCTTATGTAGGTCTTATGAGACCCAGTCTGCCCACTTGGGGTCTTATGGCATCGGGTTTTTTACTGAATGGTGATTGGCGACAGTCTCCGAGTCATCGAGTTCGTTTTGGCTCGATAGCCGCTACTCGTGAGCTCGGAATTACCTCATTGAAGGCTTGCGATTTTGGAGATTCCGACCCTGAGGTCACGCATTTTCTAAGCTTCTGATGCCAGTCTCCGAGTGTTCGGGACATTTTTCTCTTTTGGAGATGTTTCGTGATTTTCGTGCTGCCTTGTTGAGAGCTTACGAGTTTGGAGCTTCGACCCTGAGGTCATGTGGGTGCCGAATTATCGATGCCAGTCTCCGAGTATTCGCGACGCTTTTGATGAAGGAATCGTTTTGGCGAAAATGCTGGGTTTTCATTAGAGCATGTGATACGCTGGCAAAGGTATACCTTGATTGTTCGGCACTACTACATGTGTCTCCACCATCGGGGGCTCGGCTGTGCGGACACGGTTCATTCGACCGTTTGGTCCGGTACATCATTTTCCCATTGGGACCCTATTTGGTATTTCTTGGCTCTTCCGAGTGGATGATCTTCCGAGAGGATGTCCTTCGGCGCTCGGGATTGATAGCAAAAAAAGCCTTGAAGACTTGTTGGATCCCCTTTTGGTAGCATATAGGTGTTGCCTCATTAAAAACCTTGCCGGCAAAACCCTCTTCGGGACAAAAGCTTTGTCGAAGGAAAAGAGTGCAACGGATGCTCTTAAAACCTTAAGGTCTTCGGGCTGGGTTAGCACTTTTGACTGCTTTGATCGGGTGCCTGCATAAGGGTTAGTATATGGTATAAAATGAAAAGGGAGGTGGTTATACCTTATCCTGGGATGCGCTGGCAATACTCCGAGGTCTGGTATGTCCCTGTTGTTTGCAATGAGGGCACGGTACGGTCCTCCGCTATGTCTAATCGGGCTTAGCTGAAGATGTAGTTCGATTGCCCTTTCGCTCTTTCGAGAGTGGAGATATTGGTATAGGTGCCATGTCGTGCACCGCGAACATTTCCCTTGCCGCATGCTGTTCCCCGTGGACGGTTTTAATCCCGCCTTTTATTGGGAATTTCATCATTTGGTGGAGGGTGGATGGTACTACTCTCATGCAATGTATCCAAGGTCATCCGAACAAGGTGTTGTGCCTCATGTCTCCTTCGATGACATGGAATTTGACATTTTGGGTCGTGCCGGCCATGCTGACTGGGGGAGTGATCTCTCCTTTCGTTGTTTCACTTGCCATGTTGAATCCGTTAAGGACTCGAGTGGCGGGCACGATTTGGTCTAGCAGCCCGAGCTGCTCTATTACCTTCGACCTGATGATGTTGGCCGAGCTACCTGGATCCACGAGTACACGTTTTATTTGAAATGTATTTACGAGGAAAGAGATTACCAGTGCATCGTTATCAGGTTGGGACAAGGTCTCGAAGTCCTCCTCGCTGAATGTGAGGGCATCTTCGGGTACGTATCCCCGGGTTCGCTTTTCTCTGGTGATGGATATTTTTGTCCTTCTCATCACGGGTTCTTGGGGAGCGTTGAAGCCCCCTAATATCATGTGGATAACACGTCGTGGATCGTTTGCTTCGTTCTTCTTGGCCGCCTCTCTTTCTCGGAACTGATTTTTGGCTCGGTCGCTCAACAATTCTCTAAGATGACCTTTATTGAGTAGCTTGGCTACTTTCTCTCGGAGCTGGTGACAATCCTCGGTCCTGTGGCCATGCATGTTGTGGAATTCACACACCAAGTTATGATTTCTTTGGGAAGGATTCGATTGCATAGGCTTGGGTCATCTGGTATCCTTGATTTTGCCGATGGCGAATACGATGTCTGAAACATCAACGTTGAAGTTGTATTCTGTTAGGTGTGGTGCCCCTGTTGGCCCCGTGTTTCTATCGAATACGGTTCTGTTAATGAGTCCCCGAGGATTCTGCCCTCGGTTAATCAATCGGTCGTTGCGAGGCGGGTTGCGTCTTGGGGCGTTTCTCCTGTCTTTGGTGTATGGCTGATACATTTCTCTGTTCGGTTTTGGCTCCTTTGCTAAGAGCCTGCTTGGGTATAGTGAGCCTGAAGGGGCTCCCAATTGATCATCCTCGACCCTGATCTTTGACTGATATCGGTTGTGGACGTCCGACCAGGTTACGGCAGGATACTCGATCAAATTCTCTTTCAGCTACCTCGAGGCCACTGAGCTCCGCTCGTTCAGGCCCTGAGTGAAGACCTGCACCGCCCAATCGTCGGAGACCGGGGGTAGTTCCATTCGTTTCGTTTGGAAGCGAGATACGAATTCTTACAGCATTTCATTCCCCCTCTGCTTGATCTTGAATACGTCAGACTTCCTTGTCGCTACCTTGATGGCACCGGTGTGTGCCTTTATGATGGAGTCAGCCAGCATGGCGAATGAGTCTATGGAGTTGGGAGCTAGGTTATGGTACTACATCATGGCCCCCTTCGAGAGCGTTTCCGCGAACTTCTTCAGCAAGACGGACTCGATCTCGTCGTCTTTTATGTCGTTGCCCTTTACCGCGCACGCGTAGGCGGTAACATGCTCGTTGGGGTCTGAGGTCTCGTTGTATTTTGGGAGTACCGGCATTCTGAACTTCTTTGGAATGGGTTTCGGAGCCGCTTCCTTTTGGAACGGCCGCTGCATGAACTTCCTCGAGTCTACGCCTTTCCGAACCAGGGGCGCACCCGGGATTTTGTCAACCCTGGAGTTGTAAGTTTCGACCTTCTCGTCATTGGCTGCTATCATTTTCTCGCCTGACTCGATCCTTCTGGTATGATCCTCGAGCATTTTTACGATTGTAGGGTCGGCTATCGAACCATTATTGCTCAATATCTCCGGTACCTGCTCGGCTGGGGGAGTTGTTCCTGGTGCTATGGTGCTGGGAGTTTTTGGGTGGCTTTGCAGCTAAGCGATAGCCAGCTGTTGTGCCTACAACATTTCAAAAATAACATGAAGGCTACTTCCCGTTCTTCCCGAGCTGAGGTTTTTCGGGCTTCCTGTTGGTCGCCTTGTTGTATGCTCCTGTCGGTGCGTGAGGTTTCGTCGATCTACTGTGCGTCGCGCGAGCCCGCGTCTACTGGAATCGGTCCAGGTGCGTTCTCGGGGTTCCGTGGTGGCGTACCAACAATTGGAACAGCCGCACCGTTTTCTCCGTGATTTTTGATGTCGTCGTTCTCAACTCTTTTTACTGAGCCAAACATATTAACCTAAAATCGAAGATCTTGGACAAGAAAAAGTGTGAAAGATAACTTGCATTGTGTAACAAAACCAGCAAGAAAATAATCACTATTATTTTTAGCCCAACGGTGGGCGCCAAACTGTTTACCGTGAAAATGGTAATAACAATTAAATTTGTTGATGGGACTCTAAAAATACGTGATCTATTTTTATGCTAGTTGTTAAGCAGTTGATGCTATGTGTATGAAGTTTAAGGACGAAATGCGAGATAAAATAGAGCTATAATCGAACCGATGAGTTAGCTATTCAGGGCCTCGAGCTGGTTGGTTTGGGGCCTCGAGGTCGATTCCTAGGCTCGGGCTCGAGCTATTAGGGGCAGTCGGGGAAGGGATAACAGTCATGATATAATTAAAGGAGGCTCTTTATGGCCAGTGATAAGCAATAAATGAAGAACAAGTATGAAGATAGTAAATAAGAGCAACAATATCGAGAGAGTATGTTAGAGAGAAAAGAGAGAGAGTTATCATGTATTTCGTGTAGAATAGTTGGAGCAACATCCGTTCCTTACAAAATGGTAAGAATCCCCTTTATATAGAAGGGGAAACCTTATATGGTACGATATACATTAATTGTAAAGATATGGGGACGGGACAGCTAGATGTGACACCCTGATTTGAGTTCAGAGTAGGCCGGCTAGGCTTTGTCAAACTTAGCCGTGTGTCTTGGGAACTCCCCATTTTTACTCTAGCCTCGGCCGATATTCTCTTCAGGCCGGGTGTCGACGAGCTCTGAGAAAGGAGACTCGAGCGCATCTTAGTAGCCTCGAGGCTTCGAGGTGATCTTCCGAGACGCCTTAATGACGGGAAATCGGACCCTTCGATTCTGCCGCATACACTTAGTTAGTGGCGCTGCTATTCTGGAGAAATCCTGTACAAAATGCCTGTAATAGCCTGCTAAGCCTATAAAGCTGTGAATCACTATAGGAGAAGTAGGCCTGGGCCATTTCTGCACAGCTTCTGTCTTCTTAGGATCTACCATAATTCCATCTTTGGATACAACATGCCCAAAAAATGATACCGAGTCTAGCCAAAATTCACACTTCGAGAACTTAGTATAAAGCCGATGTTCTCGCAATGTCTGCGACATAGTCCTGAGATGATCCTCGTGTTCTCTTTGGCTACGAGGATATATCAGGATATCATCAATAAATACTATTACAAATCTATCCAGAAACGTGTCACGACCCAAAATCCACTAAGGGTCGTGGTGGCGCCGGACACCTCTATCAGGCCAGCCAACTAGATTATCAATTAATTCCTCTTTTAATACTTTTGAAAATCTAAGGTTTTTCCTTCCATTTTTATAAATAAATATTCACTACTTGAATTCAAATTTAAATAATAACAATTAGTACAAATCCGTTGAAACCCATCCCAGAAACCCGGTGTCACAAGTACATGAGCAACTATCGATAAGGAAAGTAAAATACAACATCTGTCCGAAATACAGTGGATAGGGAATAAATAATAAAATGTTGAAAGGAACTACACTGGCTGCGGGTCGTCTCGAACAATGCAGCTCACCTAGTCCCAGAGTCGTCTGTGCTGCTACGCCCAATAGGCTGCTAGAGGTATATATACCTGTGCAACAAAAATGCACAGAAGTGTAGTATGAGTACGTAATCAACGTGTACTCAGTGAGTATCCCGCCTAATCCCAAAGGGGTAGAGACGAGATGGCCAACTCCGACACTCACTAGAGGTCAATTAGCAATATTCTATAAGTGCGAGGAAAATCATGGATTTGTATAGAAGTTCTGATTGTGAAGCCAGAAAAACAGGTAAACACCTTCAACAATAAATCCAGGGCTTCTAAAGTTTTTTCTTTATTATCTTATCAGTTTATATCAAGCCACGTAGGGCTAATTCCACATTTACAATTTTCAAGTAACAGATAAACACGCACAAATCATGCCGAGGTCGACGGCCCGCTCCAACAGAAATGTAAATTGTGCACTGCCGAGGGTCGAGCGGCACGAACCATAGATGCATCTATTCTCACCGAGGCGTTCGGCCCGTTCCATAAATAAACACATATCCTGCTCGCGAATCATCCATGCGACGCAGGCACACATAAAATACATGCTCAATCAGTCAAATAAGAACTTATCGGGGAATATTTATTCAAATAAAACCAATTCTCCTTTAATAATTTAAGAAATGAAGTTTGATCCTTTTAGAAATTTACTTACTTATTCGATGTGAGTTAAACAATTCGAGCTACCAATGGGTTCACAATTAATCCACGCGCAACATGCTTTTGGGTCCTAACTACCCGGACAATAGCATAATAGTAGCTACGCACGAACTCTTGTCACCTCGTGCGTACGTAGCCCCCACAAATAGGAGCACATAATCAATTACGTCACCTATGGGTAAATTCCCCCTCACAAGATTAGAAAGGAGACTCACCTCGCTCCGAAGACTCAAAACCGGCATTCTACATTCTTCCGAGGGCTCCAATTGATGCACCACGCTCCAAGACAAGCCAATGGTTACGCAAATCCATTAATATATGCTCAAATATTCATTACAACTAATTTATAGCAATTCCTAACCCCGATTGGAAAGTTGACCAAAACGCCTTCGGGCCCACGTGCCCGGAATCCAAAACTTTTCGAAGATAAAGTTTACCCATAACCTTAGGAACTCGAATATATAATTTTCTCTTAATTCCATACTCAAAATCGTAATCAAAATCCAAGATTTCTAATTTCCTAGGTTTTCAACCAAAACCCCAAATTTACACTAATCTTCATACTTAAATCCATACATGATTGATATATTTAACACAAAAGTGATGGGGATAACTTACCTTGACATTGACGATGAAAATCCCCTCTTTGAAGCTCTCCAAAATCGCCCCAAGCCATGAGAAATATGAGAGAAATGGCCAATCCCCGACTTTAAATTAACCTCCTGCCTCCAAGGATTTCCGCTTCTGCGGAAAAAATCCCGCTTCCGCGGTCCCGCTTTTGCTGAAAATATTCCGCTTCTGCGGTCCCTGGGCTCAAGCCCATTTTCGCTTCTGCGATAAGCCAACCGCTTCTGCGGTTCCGCATCAGCGGATCAAGGGCCGCTTCTGCGGTCCTGGCTGCCCTCGCCCTCGTCCGCTTCTGCGGCTTCTTCTTCGCTTCTGCGGGGCCGCTTCTGCCGTCCCATTTCCGCAGAAGCGGAAATACCAGATACCAGCTGCCTCAGCACTTCTTCAATCTCCGGATTCGATCCGTTAGCCACCCGGAATCCACCCGAGGCCCCCGGGACCCCAACCAATCATACCAACCAGTCCCAAAACACATTACGGACTTGCTCGAGGCCTCAAATCATAACAAACAACGCTAAAACCATGAATTACACCCCGATTCAAGCTTTATGAACTTTGAACTTTCCAACTTCTATTTCTGATGTTTAAACCTTTCAAATCACGTCCGATTGACCTCGAATTTTGCGCACAAGTCATATTCGATATTACGGACCTACTCCAACTTTCGGAATCGGAATCCGACCCCAATATCAAAAAGTCAAACTCTCGGTCAAACTTCTTAAAAACCTTCAAATTCTAACTTTAGCCAAATTGCTCCAAAAGGGCCTAAGGACCTCCGAATTCACTTCCGATCGTGCTCCCAACTCCAGAATAACCATACGGAGCTATTCCCAGACTCGGAATCCCAAACGGACATCGATAACACTGAAATCCACTTCAAGCCAAACTTAAGAAATTTCTTCCAAAAATGCTAACTTCCATAATAGGCGCCAAAATGCTCCCGGGTTATCCAAAACCCAATCCGGGCATACGCCCAAGTCTGAAATCATCATACGAACCTGCTGGAACCTTCAGATCCCGATTCCGAGGTCGTTTACTTAAAAATCCAATCCTAGTTCATTCTTTCAACTTTAAGCTTCCGAAATGAGGATACTCTTCCCAAATCAACTCCGAACTTCCCGAAATTCAATTCCAACCACGCGTACAAGTCATAATACCGGAAATGGAGCTGTTCATGGTCTCCGACTGCTGAACGGACCGCTAGGACTCAAAACGACCGGTCTGGTCGTTACATTCTCTCCCACTTAAACAAACGTTCGTCCTCGAACGTGCTGAGAACTATGTTGGAGTAGTCTGAAATCACTGTTTAACTTCTCATGCACCTTCCCGTGCTACCACAACTCAATTGGGTACATCAGCTAGATCAATTCTGAAGATATTCCCTTTTATTCGAGCAAATAAGCCTCAGAGCCCAATTCCAACATCCGGAATTCTATGCCCGACCTGTTTCCAACATACGATCACCATATCAATCACTATACGCTGTACTCAAACATGACTGCATAACTCTGCTGAATTCACACTTTGCATCACTTTACTCATAGGACCACAATAACATTTCTGTTTGAATTAATCGAAATTCCACGAATCCGATGCTCCCATCGCACCTCATGACCTACATAGGTCTTACTCTAACTATTACAATACCGCCACGACGGATGAGATGCTGAAATTCATAATCAACTGCCGAGTCAACCAACCATCGAGTCTATACTTCTGACAAGAACTTTACCCCATTCTGAACCAAATAATGACCTTCGCTCCTTAATATACTTCATATAATCAGATTGCACTGATCCTAAATCCCGCAGTCTCATCTTACCCAGTACGAACTGCTCGGCAATAAGCCACTCCGAATGCGATCACAAGTCTCATATGACGCCACAATGTGCCAATAGGCTACCAATCCGAACACAACACAAACAGGAAATCGAACTCTGGAAGGAATTACCTAACTCCCGTACTACTACGGACTTTACTTAGAAAATAGGAAGCAGGACATACAAAATTAGCATATAGAGAACTACACTCATCATCACACTATTGCGGCATGCAACCCGATCCACACAACATAACTATGGCGGCGTGCCATCCGATCATCACAATATAACCATGGCGGCGTGCCACCCGATCCTCACAATAAAACCATGGCGGCGTGCCACCCGATCCACACGTAGACTCACATAAGGAGATACACATCGAGCTAATTTGCTCATTGCGATAAAATACCGAATCTAGGTCACAAGCACGCTAAGTGCATAATGCCATCCTTGAGGGGACATATAGCGCGATAAGCTACAAAACTCGAGCACAACTGAGGTGCGATATACAGTCTGAATCTCAAGAGCCATCTTGCTCATAATACGTCATTGCCACACGGAACCTCAACACATAAAATTTACCAAGCCGTCTCACAACTCATACGGCGCATTACATCATTACTTGGAATAGCTGATGACAAAATAACACCCCGACTATTCCTCCGTAGGGAACGCTCGCGGAAGCGAACACACTGGCCCGATATAAAGCCCTGTTCACATATAAATCAATCAACCGATCTCAGCCGATTTCTGATTGCACCAACTTGGCCAATGACCTTTCAAAGGTCCGTAGCAACCCCCTTTTGCCTCATATCACGTAAGAATAACCATCATAACCGGAGCAACCTCCTCAGTTCATAACCCAATATACAAAGTTCCCTCCAGGCATAAATTGTCAATTTAACGATATCATCACAATTCTTCATACTTGGTCTATATCTTTAATCAATCAAGTGGCGTCATGTCACATTTATGCAATCTTCCTGTGGAACACACTCCCACAATCTACCATAACAATTAACTGGGTCTTACCTCCAACCCACCGACCGCACTAACGCTGATAAGCGATCAAGAATCATTAACCATGATACAAGCCCTCGTTACAAAACACCAATCTCATGTGACGCTGAAGACAACCGCAACTTACTTTAATCATTCAACCCTTTCCTTGCTCATCCGAGCCCGTGACATCCTTGTCAACACTGAACTGCAACCTTGATCCTCACTTCGTATTTCCATGCTACTCACTGCACCCAACATGCCAACATACAATAGAACACGATTTTTCATCATAACTCCGAAATCATTAATATTTTAACACTTCATCACATACGAACTTTTCACTTAACTCACTTCGGGAGAATCATAGCAACACACAGGTAAATTCCCATAACCGTAGAATATGCAAATCTGCAAGTAGTGGTCCAAGCCACCAGCCCTTCTGGAATCTGCTTCCACATAACAAGACACAACAGTAGAATGGTTTAGAATGTTATCAATTACGGCGGCCGACAAACCTCACACGTACCGCCACAAATCAAACGCATAACTCGATCACGCTGAATGAACGGATCACAGACCCCAACATGCCAAATTCAACTATGGCTAATCAATCCCTTTCCTTCCAATTTATCCTTGATTGCTTTGGAATTAATTCTAACTCTCTTCAACACATAACATAGTCCCTCTACACTCACCCCGAGTGACCTTGAATTGCGAGACCATGCTGTCTCAAATCTCACGAATTATTTCACATTTCTCAAATGCTACACCACAAGGTAACACATCATAGAACATTCTGGGCACCTTCTCATAAGCTGCTACAGAGCTTGATTCTTAGTTGTACTTATAGGCTTGAAATCATTAGGTGCCACACTTTATCTTTTGAGTTCCACTAGGACCGTTGCTGAGAGCCACCCGCTCTGACTTGGTCCCAAATATAATTCACTCCATAATTCTTGTGACACACGAACACTCTCTCGGCGAAGCACCCGGCGAAATCACTTCCTCTGAAACCTGTATCTATACCAGGCATAAATCCTGAACTTTTTTTTTCCAAGTCCGAACGTGAGCAAGAAGGCTAAACATAGCACATCCTTAATAATTCCTCCGCTCAATTTACTACTTATGGTTTGTTCTCGTAGCTGGATTAATCCATCAATATGCTAATAACCAGAAATCACGCAAGTAGTTAATCATACAGCCCAATCATGAGCGGTGGGACTCTCCCACTTAGCTTGAAACCATCATTTCACCATTCTTGAGTTCGCCCGACCTTTTTACCTCTTATTGACTTAACCTCGCGCCACCAATTATCAAAATCTCTCGGGATCTTCCTGTAAATCCCCATCTTTCATATTCTGAGTCTTATCCACATTCGCACGACCGATCTCTTTGTTGAACGACCAATATAATTCCTTGCAGAAGCTTCGCCAACCACGTGATCGCTAATCTGCTCACGGGCCTAGGGGAATCACCTCCCGACATCTTCCCACGCCGCTGCACGTGGTACATTCACTATGACACCAATAGCCCATCCTAAGTCCGAGCTCACCTTCCAGCTGCACAAGTCCATTCGCCCCTCGCGGACATCAATTAAATGCGTGGCAACATCCTTCCAAATTCAGGGTTATGCTGCACCCTCCTCCATTCCAAGCAGCTCCTTTCCGCCATATCAATCTTCTGCCGCATAATAGCCCATACTTCACATCATACCCGCAGGCTTCAATCACCAATCATTAAAATCCCCAATTCGATCCAAACTCTCATTAAGGCGCGTAGTCATCCTACTGCCAAGCCCATATGCAACCCTCGCCACTCTCCCACTTTGGCGGAACTCATCTCCTTAATCGGTCACTCGATCTTGCTTCTCATACTTGGCCTTCTCGAAATTTTAAACATCGCCTGGCACTTCCCACATGTCCTTCCTCATACTTTGCTGCTCAATTGTTGCCTCAAATAAAATCTATCTTCGTGGCACTTGAACCCACCATTGCTACTAACTTTAAACCTTTCCAAAGGTCATCTTTATCGATCCGTCAACATTAGAAATTCTGATTCGATCTTAAACCACTGCACCATGCGATATCTGACAGTCGTAACTCCAATACTAGTTCACAATATCCTGCCATAAAGGCGAATTGTAGCAGATTATAACGCCAACAACTTAGTACGCTCAATCAGGACCACGACACCCTCTCATAAAAGAAAGCTCAACCACGCTTGCAAAAACCAAGCCTCATTAGACTTGCTCATGACTCGTGAGACCGACGGGAACCTAGTGCTCTGATACCATGTTGTCACGGCCCAAAATCCACTAAGGGTCGTGGTGGCGCCGGACACCTCTGTCAGGCCAGCCAACTAGATTATCAAATAAATTCCTCTTTTAATACTTTTGAAAATCTAAGGTTTTTCCTTCCATTTTCATAAATAAAAGTTCACTACTTGAATTCAAATTTAAATAATAACAATTAGTACAAATCCGTTGAAACCCATCCCAGAAACCCGGTGTCACAAGTACATGAGCAACTATCGATAAGAAAAGTAAAATACAACATCTGTCCGAAATACAGTGGACAGGGAATAAATATTAAAATGCTGAAAGGGACTACACTGGCTGCGGGTCGTCTCGAACAATGCAGCTCACCCAGTCCCAGAGTCGTCCGTGCTGCTACGCCCAATAGGCTTCTAGAGGTATATATACCTGTGCAACAAAAATGCACAAAAGTGTAGTATGAGTAAGTAATCAACGTGTACTCAGTGAGTATCCCGCCTAATCCCAAAGGGGTAGAGATGAGATGGCCAACTCCGACACTCACTAGAGGTCAATTAGCAATATTCTATAAGTGCGAGGAAAATCATGGATTTGTATAGAAGTTCTGATTGTGAAGCCAGAAAAATAGGTAAACACCTTCAACAATAAATCCAGGGCTTCCAAAGTTTGTTCTTTATTATATTATCAGTTTATATCAAGCCATGTAGGGCCAATTCCACATTTACAATTTTCAAGTAACAGATAAACACGCGCAAATCATGCCGAGGTCGACGGCCCGCTCCAACAGAAATGTAAATTGTGCACTGCCGAGGGTCGAGCGGCACGAACCATAGATGCATCTATTCTCACCGAGGCGTTCGGCCCGTTCCATAAAATAAACACATATCCTGCTCGCGAATCATCCATGCGACGCAGGCACACATAAAATACATGCTCAATCAGTCAAATAAGAACTTATCGGGGAATATTTATTCAAATAAAACCAATTCTCCTTTAACAATTTAAGAAATGAAGTTTAATCCTTTTATAAAATTACTTACTAATTCGATGTGAGTTAAACAATTCGAGCTACCAATGGGTTCACAATTAATCCACGTGCAACATGCTTTTGGGTCCTAACTACCCGGACAATAGCATAATAGTAGCTACGCACGAACTCTCGTCACCTCGTGCGTACGTAGCCCCCACAAATTGGAGCACATAATCAATTACTTCACCTATGGGGTAAATTCCCCCTCACAAGATTAGAAAGGAGACTCACCTCGCTCCGAAGACTCAAAACAGGCATTCTACATTCTTCCGAGGGCTCCAATTGATGCACCATGCTCCAAGACTAGCCAATGGTTACGCAAATCCATTAATATATGCTCAAATATTCATTACAACTAATTTATAGCAATTCCTAACCCCGATTGGAAAGTTGACCAAAACGCCCTCGGGCCCACGTGCCCGGAATCCAAAACTTTTCGAAGATAAAGTTTACCCATAACCTTAGGAACTCGAATATATAATTTTCTCTTAATTCCATACTCAAAATCGTAATCAAAATCCAAGATTTCTAATTTCCTCTTTTTTTGAACCAAAACCCCAAATTTACACTAATCTTCATACTTAAATCCATACATAATTGATATATTTAACACAAAAGTGATGGGGATAACTTACCTTGACATTGACGACGAAAATCCCCTCCTTGAAGCTCTCCAAAATCTCCCCAAGCCATGAGAAATATGAGAGAAATGGCCAATCCCCGACTTTAAATTAACCTCCTGCCTCCAGGGATCTTCGTTTCTGCGAAAATAATCCCGCTTCCGCGGTCCCGCTTTTGCAGAAAATATTCCGCTTCTGCGATCCCTGGGCTCAAGCCCATTTTCGCTTCTGCGATAAGCCAACCACTTCTGTGGTTCCGCACCAGCGGATCAAGGGCCGCTTCTGCGGTCCTGGATGCCCTCGCCCTCGTCCGCTTCTGCGGCTTCTTCTTCGCTTCTGCGGGGCCGCTTCTGCCGTCCCATTTCCGCAGAAGCGGAAATACTAGATACCAGCTGCCTCAGCACTTCTTCAAACTCCGGATTCGATCCGTTAGCCACCCGGAATCCACCCGAGGCCCCCGGGACCCCAACCAATCATACCAACCAGTCCCAAAACACATTACGGACTTGCTCGAGGCCTCAAATCATAACAAACAATGCTAAAACCATGAATTACACCCCGATTCAAGCTTTATGAACTTTGAACTTTCCAACTTTTTTTTCCGATGTTTAAACCTTTCAAATCACGTCCGATTGACCTGAAATTTTGCGCACAAGTCATATTCGACATTACAGACCTACTCCAACTTTCGGAATCGGAATCCGACCCCGATATCAAAAAGTCAAACTCTCGGTCAAACTTCTCAAAAACCTTCAAATTCTAACTTTAGCCAAATTGCTCCAAAAGGGCCTAAGGACCTCCGAATTCACTTCCGATCGTGCTCCCAACTCCAGAATCACCATACGGAGCTATTCCCAGACTCGGAATCCCAAACGGACATCGATAATACTGAAATGCACTTCAAGCCAAACTTAAGAAATTTCTTCCAAAAATGCTAACTTCCACAATAGGTGCCAAAATGCTCCCGGGTTATCCAAAACCCAATCCGGGCATACGCCCAAGTCCGAAATCATCATACGAACTTGCTGGAACCTTCAGATCCCGATTCCGAGGACGTTTACTCAAAAATCCAATCCTAGTTCATTCTTTCAACTTTAAGCTTCCGAAATGAGGATTCTCTTCCCAAATCAACTTCGAACTTCCCGAATACCAAAAATGGAGCTATTCATGGCTTCCGATTGCTGAACGGAGCGCTAGGACTCAAAACGTCCGGTCGGGTCGTTACAAAACGGCTTGAACACTCTATTCATTAATTCCATGAATGTCGCTGCAACATTAGTCAGTCCGAAAGGTATCACAAGAAACTCATAGTGCTCGTATCGGGTTCTGAAAGCAGTCTTAGAAATATCTTCATCTTTGATTCTAAGTTGATGATAACCAGAACGGAGGTTAATCTTTGAAAAGTGGGCAGCTCCTTGTAACTGATCAACCATGTCGTCTATACGAGGCAAAGGATATTTATTGCGTATTGTTATCTTGTTCAACTGCCTGGAGTCAACGCACTTTCTTAGGGATCCGTCTTTCTTCTTTACGAACAGTACTAGTGCACCCCATTGTGATACACTAGGTCTAATAATACCCTTATCTAACAAATCCTGTAACTGTTGCTTTAGCTCCCTCAACTTTACTTGTGCCATTCGGTATGGGGGTATCAATATCGGTTGTGTGTCAGGCAGCAAATCAACGCCAAAGTCTATTTCTCGTACTGGAGGCAATCCTGTTAAATCGTCAGGAAATACATTAGAATTCTCTCACTACTGGTAAATTTTATATACTAACTGTTTCCTTTCTTGTGTCATTTACAATAGCTAAGAGACCCAAGCAACCTTTCTTTAGAAGTCGTTGAGCCTTCATAAAAGATACAATTTTGCAAGTCTCTGGAACCTGACTCCCTCTCAGAATAAAACTGGGTTCATTTGGTATCTCAAACTTTACGATATTTGCATGACAATCGACTATGGCATAGCAAGAAGATAACCAATCCATTCCCATCATCATGTCAAAGTCAATCATATCAAGTACAATAAGGTCAGCTAGAGTATCTCTACCCTCAACCCAAATCTGACAAGCACGATACACGTATTCAGCTAATAGAGACTCTCCAACAGGAGTAGCAACTAGAAAAGGATCATTCAATAGCTCAGGTTGTCTACTAAACTTCAAAGCAATGTACGAGGACACATAGGAGTGAGTAGATCCCGGATCAATCAACGCAAGTGCATCAAATGAACACACAAAAAGAATACATGTAACCACAACATTGGAGGCTTGAGCATCCTGTCTAGTAAATGCAAAAACTCTCGCCTGACCTCTACCAGCATTCCCTTGTCCTTGATTCACAGTAGCACGGTCTCCAACACCTCAACCTCGATTTCCTGTACCTGTAGCACCTGAAGTATTACGAGTAGTCTGAGTCGGTGCAGCTCACTGAATAGAAGCCTGGTTGAAATTTCTTGGAGGCTGAGGGCAATCCCTCAAGTGATGTCTCAACTGGCCACACTGAAAGCACTCTCCAGTTAGAACACGACATTGGCCCAAATATGATCTACCACAGGTCTGGCAGACTGGAGTAGTGGCATATATATGCCCAGAATTACGATGTCCAGATGCTGACGGTCCCCTAGTACCCTGTCTATAATGTGGCCTATATGTGGACTGTGAAGACAAATGTGTCCCTGTCTGAGAACACTGTTGTTGTTGTCTCTGATTTCCTGCTCTTCGATTTTCACTAAAATTGCCACTGAAAGACCCTTCTGTCTTGGCCTTCTTATGTAAATCACTAGCTGCACGCTCATCACGTCCCTTGTTTTCAATCTTTCTAGCAAGGTCGACTACATCAGAGTAGGATAAAGTATTCATCTGTGGGGCTACTGTAGTGTATAGACGACCAACCAATCCATCAACAATCCTCTGAGTTCGAGCTTCTTCGGTAGGCACTAAGTAAGGAGCATATATAGCCAGCTTACAAAGCTTAGTGTTATATGTTGACACATCCATATCTGGAGTCTGAACCAATCTCTCAAAGTCTCTAGCATATTTTTGCATCAGGCTGTCTGGAAGAAAATGATTCTTGAACAACTTAGTGAACTCGTCCCATGTTAGTGGTGCTGCTCCTGCTGGCCTTCCTAGCAATACAGTTTCATACCATGTGTTGGCCATATCCTCTAGTTTGTATGCTGCGAGCTCCACGGCTCTCTCACTAGAACATCCAAGAGCACGTAATGCCTTAAGTGTCCCATCCAAGAAACTTTGAGGATCTGCTGAATTATCGGAACCTGTGAATTTTGGTGATTTCAATTTCAGAAACTCTTGTAGGGATACTTCCTTATTTCCGAAAGTCTGAGTCTGTGCAGGTGCTTGTGTCTGTAAAGTAGCCTGAGGAGCTGAACTTCCACCCTGAGTAGGCACCAATGCCTCTAACACATTCAATAACCTTGCCACTGCGTCTGCAGGTAAGGCAACAGTAGGTACAACAGTTGGCACTGGTGGTGGAGCGTTCTGAACTCCCTGCTCTTGCACTTGATCTGGCATAACAGCTTGGGTTTGACCCATGTTCCCAACTTGAGGTTGAGGAGCAGTCTGTCTTCTAGTTTGATGAACCCCAACTTGACCTCCACCCCGGGTAGTACCACGTCAAGCAGATGAGGGTGTGCGTGTCCTATCCATCTGCGAAAGAAACATTCCAATGTCAATCTCAAGTTATCTCAACGCACGATCAAAGAATGAAAGAAGGGAAAACATTCCTAGATGTTCAGTAGCCTCAAGATCATAAGAATGGGCGCCTACATACCCATGAACAAGACTCTACTAAACATTTCTCCATGACTCGGGACTTAAAGCCTAAGCTCTGATACCAACTTTGTCATGACCCAATTTAGGATTGTGACCGGCGCTTAGGAGTAAGTGCTCCCAAGTAAGCCTCATCGGTATTTTACAGAAAATCGGACAGAGTTTCCCCTGTTTTTGGACTATCCCAAAAATTTCCCTGTCTCAAATCAACAACCAAACATCCTAATATCATACCAAACAATTGACAGCCTATCAATCAACCAAAACGAGTCTCCACCATTACTAATCAACCCACTAACAACCAGAAATACTAATTTATCTCCAACCTTGATAATAAAGAACGATACTCAACATAAGACTATAATAACAAAATAATACTCATGACACTAAAATAATGACCATGGAGCGACTCTAAGAGTTCAAAGAAAAGACCATAACAATAAATAAAATTTACGCCCACACGAACAAGTGCGAGGCTCACCAAGAACTATCAACCTGTGCGCTCTAACTAACGAAATCCTCGCCTGCGTCAACTGCTCTCTCTGTAAAAATAAATTAGCGGGGAATGAGTCGCTAGCTCAGTGAGTAATAACACTTAATACCACAACCGTTTTTATTGGGGACAAGTCAGCAAACATGCTAGTATCTCAAATAGAAAATAACACCAAAATGCCCTTTCAGAAACAATAAATAATTTTCAGTCTCATCATGCTTTTCTTGTAGTATAATACCATTAACAGTTCAGTAATAAGCTTGGTTACCACTGTATTATATCAGTATTCACATTTGGGAGGTTTCAATAAACGTATCATGTAATCGGTATAACTGTGGACTTCTTCGCAAGAAGTCAAATATAACGGTAGTCCCTACTCGAGGGAAATCGGTAACGGTATGCTAGTTCTACCTTCCCAATATCGATGGCTATAACTGTACTCTATAATCGGTAAATACAAGGTGCACCAGGTCTAACGAACCCGCTGTTACCTACGGGATCCTTCAAAGTCTACTCCCATTTATACTTGTCTCTGTATCCATATATACTCATAGGAAAATATTTTAAAAAAATATAGGGCCTTTCGGTTCTTATCAGATCATATATTTCATTTCGATAACAGTAAATTCAAATAACCGTAAAACAGATCTAGTGACAACGGCAATATTTAAAACAACGGTAATCATCTCAAATAACTATTTCGGCATCATATCGAGTAAAAGACTTGTCCCACATGCAACTCAAATTAATCAATAACATATTCATATTAAAAATCATGTGTAAATCATGCAAGTTATGAAAACACAAATTGCGGTAAGATTACTACTCACAGTACTCGTGTGAAATGCCTTTCATGACCCGGATTTCCCCACCCTCGGGGGTCGTGATGGCGCCTACTTGAAGAAGCTAGGAAAGCCACAAATCATAAACTCCTACCTACTTTATTTCAAATCCTTTTATCAATCATTACAACAAGCATTAAATATTTAAATGACAGCGGAATATGAAATTAAAGCAGAAGACTTAAATTAAATAAGCTGAAAAATAATGCGGAATTCAGCATGTGCCTCTACCCAAGAACTGGTGTCACATCATCCACGGACTACTAAGAGTACTAAATACAATCGTTTGAAAGAACTATAACACTGTTTGTCTCGAAAACATGAGATAACAGAATGAAATATAAGATAGAGGAGACGCCGGGCCTGCGGACGCGTGCAAGGCTACCTCGGAGTCTCGGTGGACTGAAGGCTGGTTCCGAGCTACTGCTGCTGTCCAAGACCTGGATCTGTGCAAAAGAGCACAGAGTGTAGTATCAGCACAACCGACCCCATGTGATGGTAAGTGCCTAGCCTAACCTCGGCGAAGTAGTGACGAGGCTAGACCAGACTACCACATAAACCTATGCAGTTGTATAATATACAGCGGAGAGTAAAGTAGAAATAAACAATTAAAGGTGGGAGGGGGAAACATGCTACGGGAAATAACAGATAAAACAGAATCTCAAAAGGATTATCAGGAAACCAAAATTCAACTTCTAACAAGGATAATGAAAACAAAGGCAGATTTCACTCTCGGTTCACAACTCGTTGCAGGCGTGCAACCCGATCTCATTTCTCATATCTTGTGGTAGGCGTACCACCCACTCCCATTGCGTTATATTTTGCGGTAGGCGTACCACCCGCTCCCATTTCATATATTAACACTTCTTCCAAATAAAATTACTCCAACAAATGCAACAATTAATACGAATTCATAAGACAACAAAGTACACAATAATTATGAATCACCGAGGAAAACAAATAATGACAAGTAGCAATTAATTATGGACATTAAGGAGCAAATAGGCAATTTAATATTTAGTAAGCTAAATGTCAAGTAGCAACTAAGTCACATAAACATGTAGCAATTATAGCATAAATTCAAGGCATAATGTTGCGCAAGGATACCTCGAGCCAATAATAACAAGTAACACAATAAAGGAAAATGCCAACATAAAGAATCACAGTAATAGTGGAATAAGACAATTAATGCACTTGAACCGATAACAACAAGAAATCATAAAAAACGGCAACAAGTGCACGGCATCACCCTTCGTGCTTTCACCCTCTCTCACCAAAACAATACACGGCATCACCCTTCGTGCTTTAACACTCTCTCACCAAAACAATGCATGGCATCACCCTTCGTGCTTTACGCTCTTCCTCACCCAAACAACAATCACAAGGAAAATAGGGTAAGGGAATCGATAACACCGAAATAAAATCAAGTAACAAGAGAAAATCAGTAAATAAAAGTAAAGGACAACATAACTCAATTACCAGCAAGAATCAGGAAAATCAAAGACAAGTGCACGGCATCACCCTTCGTGCTTTTACTCTTGTCCTCGCCATAAGAATCAATATAAATTGCATGGAACCACCCTTCGTGCTTTTACTCTAATCCTCACCATGAAATCAATATAATAGGTACGGAATGGTACATCGTGCGGCACGACATCACTCTTCGTGCTTTACACTCTTTCCTCACAAAACAAACAATGCACGGCATCACCCTTCGTGCTTTAACTCTCTTCCTCACCCAAACAGCAATCACAAATATTAGGGCAAGAAAATAAAGGAAATTTGCAATAAGAATCCCTGCAAGGGAGCAATAAGTCAACAATTAAATCCCGGCAAGGGAACAACATCAATAGCATCAACATCCCGGCAAGGGAGATAACAATTACATCAACAATAGCCCGACAAGGGTGAAAACATAATGATCTCTTCTCTTTCTCAATTTTACTTCAGAATTCACTTCACAACTCGAGCAAATGCTCTAGAGGTTCAATTATCACTTATACTATCACAATTCGTTATACAACTTGAGCCAACGCTCCTCAATGTTCATAGGTCACAATTATTTCCACAAACTTTATACAACAATTAGAAATCTTCACCAAGGCATGAATAATACATTGAAATCATGAAAATAACAATATAAGACTCACGGTCATACTTGACACCAACGTATAGATACTCGTCACCATGCCTATACGTCGTACTCAACAATTATCACATAGCAAATAGGACTCAACTCCTAATCCCTCAAGCTAAGGTTAGACCAAACACTTACCTCGATGCCTTGAACACAACTCAAGTCTCAATTATAGCTTTACACCTTGATTCCACCGCTGATTCGCTCGTATCTAATCACAAATTACTTAATTACATCAATAAGTGCTAAATGAATCAACCCCAATGCATGAAAATAAGTTTTCCAAAGTTTTACCCAAAAAGTCAAAAATCTCCCCCGGGCCGACGTGGTCAAAACCCGAGGTTCGAACCAAAACCCGATTACCCATTCCCCCACGAACTCAAATATATAATTTGTATTGAAATCGGACCTCAAATTGAGGTCCAAATCCCCAATTTTTTAAAAACCTAGGTTCTACCCAAAACACTCAATTTCCCCCATGAAAATCTTTGATTTTAGGTTGAAATCATGCTAAAGGATGTTAATGATTGAAAGAAATGAGTAAAAACTAACTTACAATTGATTTGGAAGAAGACTTGTTCTTGGAAAATCGCCTAAGTGTGTTTGGGTGTGAGAAAATATGAAAAATGGGGTTCAAAATCGTTTAAGTGTAAAATTGCAGGTCTCTGATATGGGAAATGCGAACAGGGGTTCGCAATGCTGATGTGGGAATTGCGAAGACAGGGTTCGCATTTGCGAACCCTTGAGAAATACTAGACCTTCGCATTTGCGACATGAAGGTCGCATTTGCGACATGAAGGTCGCATTTGCGACATCAGGGTAATCGCATTTGCGATGACAATCCTCGCATTTGCGAGAAGGGCTGGCCTGGGCCTACTTCGCAATTGTGAAAGGCCGCTCGCATTTGCGATATCGCATTTGCGAGCCAGGTTTCGCAAATGTAAAGCCTGCAGGCCTGCTATGCTTAGCTGTAATTTTTGCAATTTTTCTTAAGTTCAAACCTTCCTCAATCACATCCGAAACACACCCGAGCACTCGGGGCTCCTAACCAAACACACGTACTAACTTAATAATATCATACAGTCTTATTCGCGCGATCAAATTGCCAAAATAACATCATTATCAACAAATTAAACCTCAAAATCAAAGCATTTTTGTCAAACTTCATCAAGTATCAAATTTAGCAATTTAAGTCCAAATCACGTCAAACGACGTCCGTTTTTCACCAAATTTTACAGAAACATCTTAAATCATATATAAGACCTGTACCGGGCGCCGGAACCAAAATACGGGCCCGATACCAACACGTTCTAATCAAATTTCATTTCAAATTTCCTTAAACAATTTCAGAAAACAATTTCCTTTAAAAATTCATTTCTCGGACTCGGGACCTCGGAATTCGATTCCGGGCATACGCCCAAGTCCTATATTTTCCTACGGACCCTGCGAGACCGTCAAATCACGGGTCCGGGTCCGTTTACCCAAAACATTGACCAAGGTCAAATTTATTCATTTTAACATCAAAACTTAGCATTTTTTCACAGAATTTCATATTTAAGCTTTCCGTCTATGCGCCCGGACTGCGCACGCAAATTGAGGCGACTCTAAATGAGATTTTCAAGGCCTCGGAGACACAGAATTCAATTAAGAGCAGGTGATGACCCTTTGGGTCGTCACATTCTCCACCTCTAAAACAATCGTTCGTCCTCAAACGGACAGAAGAAGGAAGTACCTGAGTCGGGGAAAAGATGAGGATAACGGCTCCGCATATCGGACTCGGACTCCCAGGTCGATGCCTCAGGAGGCTGACCTCTCCACCAGACACGAACAGAAGGGAACTCTTCGACCTCAACTGACGAATCTGCCGGTCTAGAATAGCTACCGGATCCTCCTCATAAGACAACTCCTTGTCCAACTGGACAGTGCTGAAATCTAACACGTGGGTTGGGTCGTCGTGATACCTCCAAAGCATGGACACGTGAAACACTGGATGCAGGGCTGATAAGCTCAGCGGCAAAGCAAGTCTATAAGCCACCTCTCCCACTCGATCAAGAATCTCAAACGGACCAGTGAACCTAGGGCTAAGCTTGCCCTTCTTCCCAAATCTCATCACGCCCTTCATAGGCGACACTCGGAGCAATACCCGCTCACCAACCATAAAAGCCACATCTCGAACCTTGCGGTCTGCATAACTCATTTGCCTGGACTGAGCTGTACGAAGCCTATCCTGAATGATCCTGACCTTGTCCAAGGCCTCCTGAACCAGATCTGTACCCAACAACCGAGCCTCTCCCGGCTCAAACCACCCAACCGGAGACCGACACCGCCTACCATATAAAGCCTCAAAAGGAGCCATCTGGATACTCGACTGCTAGCTGTTATCGTAGGCAAACTCCGCCCAAGGCAAAAACTGATCCCACGAACCTCCAAAGTCAATGACACAAGCTCGGAGCATATCCTCCAAAATCTGAATAGCCCGCTCGGACTGTCCGTCCGTCTGGGGATGGAATGCTGTGCTCAACCCAACCCGCGTACCCAACTCTCGCTAAACTGCTCTCTAGAAGCGCGAGGTAAACTGCGTACCCCGGTCCAAAATGATAGATACGGGCACACCATGAAGACGAACAATCTCCCGAATATAGATCTCAGCTAACCTCTCGGATGAATAGGAGACTGCCACAGGAATGAAATGCGCTGACTTCCTAATCAAAGGATCGGCCACCACATTGGCCTTTCTCGGATAATTTAAAATGGTGATATCATAATCCTTCAACAACTCCAACCACCTCCTCTGCCTCAAATTCAACTCCTTTTGCTTGAACAAATAATGAAGACTTTTGTGATCCGTGAACACCTCACATGCCACGCCATACAGATAATGCCTCCAAATCTTCAATGCGTGAACTATGGCTGCCAACTCCAAATCATGAACCGGGTAGTTCTTCTCATGAATCTTCAACTTCCGCGAAGCATAGGCAATAGCCTTGCCATCCTGCATCAACACTGCACCAAGTCCAATACGAGATGCACCACAATAAACTGTATAAGGCCCGGAACCTGTGGGCAAAACCAACACCAGTGCCGTAGTCAGAGCTATCTTGAGCTTCTGAATGCTCGCCTCACACTCGTCCGACCATTTGAACTGGGCACCCTTCTGGGTCAACCTGGTCATCGGGGCTACAATAGATGAAAACCCCTCCACGAACCGACGATAGTAGCCTGCCAATCCCAAGAAACTCCGAATCTCTGTAGCTGATGCTGGTCTAGGCCAGTTCTTGACTGCCTCAATCGCCTTCAGATCAACCTGAATACCCTCTGCTGACACAACATGACCCAGGAATGCAACTGAACTCAACTAGAACTCACACTTCAAAAACTTGGCGTACAACTGACTATCCCTCAAAGTCTGAAGAACCACTCTAAGTTGTTGCTCGTGCTCCTCTCGGCTGCGGGAATATATCAAAATATCATCATGAAGACTATCACGAACGAATCCAAATAAGGCCTGAACACCTAGTTCATCAAATCCATAAGAGCTGCTGGGGCAATTGTCAACCCGAATGACATCACCAAGAACTCATAATGCCCGTACTGAGTGCAGAAGCTGTCTTAGGGACATCGGATGCCCTAATCCTCAACTGATGGTAGCCAGATCTCAAGTCAATCTTTGAAAATACCTTGGCACCCTGAAGCTGATCAAACAAATCATCAATCCTCGGCAATGGATACTTATTCTTGATTGTAACCTTGTTCAATTGCCGGTAATCAATAAACATCCTCATTGACCCATCCTTCTTCTTAACAAATAACATTGGCGCACCCCAAGGCGAAACACTAGGTCGAATGAAACCCTTCTCAAGCAAGTCTCGTAACTGCTTCTTTAACTCTTCCAACTCAGGCGGGGCCATACGATATGGCAGGATAGAAATGGGTTGAGTGCCCGAAACCAGATCAATGCAGAAGTCAATATCCCTGTCGGGTGGTATACCCGGCAGGTCTGAAGGGAAAACCTCAGTAAACTCACGAACAACAGGCACAGAATTTATGGAATGAACCTCAGCACTAGAATCACGAACATATGCCAAATAGGCCAAACACCCCTTCTCGACCATACGTTGACCCTTCACATAAGAGATAACACTACGGGTAGAATGACCAGGAGTCCCTCTCCACTCTAAACGAGGCAAACCCGGTAAAGCTAAGGTCACAGTCTTGGCGTGATAGTCCAAGATAGCGTGGTAAGATGATAACCCGTCCATCAGCAATATAACATCGAAATCATCCATGTCCAGAAGAAGCAAATCTACACGAGTCTCAAAACCTCCAATAACCACTATACATGAACAATGGACGCGCTCCACCACAATAGAATCACCCACCGGCGTAGACATATAAACAGGGACACTCAAAGAATCACTAGGCATGACCAGATATGGCGCAAAATAAAACCGAAGCTTCTCTACCACAAACCAGAACAATACCTGCACCTCCACCTCTAATACCTTTACCTCCACCTCTAGCAGCTCTACCTCCACCTCTAATACCTCTACCTCCACCTCTAGCTAACTGAGCGGGCTAGATGAGTCCCTCAATGAACCTCCTCACTCTCTCTCTTACGGTGGGAAGTATGATAAGAGCATGACGAGCCAAGTCGATGAATCTGATCTCGTACTGAGTAACAGTCATAGAACCCTGCTGGGGACGCTCAAACTGCCTCCGATAGACCTCTCTCTAAGTGATGGGTAGAAACTTCTCCAGAAATAGTTGCGTGAACTGTTCTCAAGTAAAAGTTGGTGACCTAACTGGTATAGCCAATCAATAATCTCTCCAACAGGTCTTGGCGGATCCAGACAAGCGAAAGGTAGCAAAATCGACCCCATTGGTCTCCACGATCCCCATGTTCCTGAGAACCTCATGACAGTTGTCTAGATAATCCTGGGGATCCTGAGTAGATGCACCGCTGAATGTAGCAGTGAAGAGCTTGGTGAAACTTATCCAACCTCCACAAAGCCTCCGAAGACGTAGCTGATCTATCACTGGTCTGTGCTGCTGCTCGGGTGAAGAAGCGGTACATGACCTCGCCATTCGCGAAGGGACAAGAGTAGAGGTTTCAATTTAGCATTAGAGATACAAAACCGCACGACAGGAAAGAAAAAGTGTGAAGTTTTCCTAACTCCGTAGCCTCTGTGAAATGCCTGTCACGACCCAGATTTCCCCTTCCTCGGGGGTCGTGATGGCGCCTACTCGTAGAAGCTAGGCAAGCCACAAATCATAAACTCCTACCTACTTTATTTTAAATCCTTTTATCAATCATAACAACAAGTGTTAAATATTTAAATGACAGCGGAATATGAAATTAAAGCGGAAGACTTAAATTAAATAAGCTGAACAATAATGCGGAATTCAACATGTGCCTCTACCCAAGAACTGGTGTCACATCATCCACGGACTACTAAGAGTACTAAATACAATTGTTTGAAAGAAATATAACATTGTTTGTCTCGAAAACATGAGATAACAGAATGAAATATAAGATAGAGGAGACGCCGGGCCTGCGGACGCGTGCAAGGCTACCTCGGAGTCTCGGTGGACTGAAGGCTGGCTCCCGAGCTACTGCTGCTGTCCGGGACCTGGATCTGTGCAAAAGAGCACAGAGTGTAGTATCAGCACAACCGACCCCATGTGCTGGTAAGTGCCTAGCCTAACCTCGGCGAAGTAGTGACGAGGCTAGACCAGACTACCACATAAACCTATGCAGTTGTATAATATACAGCGGAGAGTAAAGTAGAAATAAACAATTAAAGGTGGGAGGGGGAAACATGCTACGGGAAATAACAGATAAAACAGAATCTCAAAAGGATTATCAGGAAACCAAAATTCAACTTCTAACAAGGATAATGAAAACAAAGGCAGATTTCACTCTCGGTTCACAACTCGTTGCAGGCGTGCAACCCGATCCCAATTCTCATATCTTGTGGTAGGCGTACCACCCGCTCCCATTTCATTATATTTTGTGGTAGGCGTACCACCCGCTCCCATTTCATATATTAACAGTTCTTCCAAATGAAATTACTCCAACAAATGCAACAATTAATACGAATTCATAAGACAACAAAGTACAAAATAATTATGACTCACCGAGGAAAACAAATAATGACAAGTAGCAATTAATTATGGACTTTAAGGAGCAAATAGGCAATTTAATATTTAGTATGCTAAATGTCAAGTAGAAACTAAGTCACATAAACATGTAGCAATTATAGCATAAATTCAAGGCATAATATTGCGCAAGGATACCTCGAGCCAATAATAACAAGTAACACAATAAAGGAAAATGCCAACATAAAGAATCACAGTAATAGTGGAATAAGACAATTAATGGACTTGAACCGATAACAACAAGAAATCATAACAAACGGCAACAAGTGCACGGCATCACCCTTCGTGCTTTTACCCTCTCTCACCAAAACAATACACGGCATCACCCTTCGTGCTTTAACACTCTCTCACCAAAATAATGCACGGCATCACCCTTCGTGCTTTACGCTCTTCCTCACCAAAACAACAATCACAAGGCAAATAGGGTAAGGGAATCTATAACATCGAAATAAAATCAAGTAACAACAGAAAATCAGTAAATAAAAGTAAACGACAACATAACTCAATTATCAGCAAGAATCAGGAAAATCAAAGACAAGTGTACGGCATCGCCCTTCGTGCTTTTACTCTCGTCCTCGCCATAAGAATCAATATAAATTGCACGGCATCACCCTTCGTGCTTTTATTCTGATCCTCACCATGAAATCAATATAATAGGTACGGAATGGTACATCGTGCGGCACGGCATCACCCTTCGTGCTTTACACTCTTTCCTCACAAAACAAACAATGCACAGCATCACCCATCGTGCTTTAACTCTCTTCCTCGCCCAAACAGCAATCACAAATATTAGGGCAAGGAAATAAAGGAAATTTGCAATAAGAATCCCGGAAAGGGAGCAATAAGTCAACAATTAAATCCCGGCAAGGGAACAACATCAATAGCATCAACATCCCGGCAAGGGAGATAACAATTACATCAACAATAGCCCGACAAGGGTGACAACATAATGATCTCTTCTCTTTCTCACTTTTACTTCACAATTCACTTCACAACTCGAGTAAATGCTCTAGAGGTTCAATTATCACTTATTCTTTCACAATTCGTTATACAACTTGAGCCAATGCTCCTCAATGTTCATAGGTCACAATTATTTCCACAAACTTTATACAACAATTAGAAATCTTCACCAAGGCATGAATAATACAACGAAATCATGAAAATCACAATATAAGACTCACGGTCATACTTGACACCAACGTATAGATACTCGTCACCATGCCTATACGTCGTACTCAACAATTATCACATAGCAACTAGGACTCAACTCCTAATCCCTCAATCTAAGGTTAGACCAAACACTTACCTCGATGCCTTGAACACAACTCAAGTCTCAATTATAGCTTTACCCCTTGATTCCACCGCCGATTCGCTCGTATCTAATCACAAATTACTTAATTACATCAATAAGTGCTAAATGAGGTCCAAATCCCCAATTTTTGAAAAACCTAGGTTCTACCCAAAATACCCAATTTCCCCCATGAAAATCTTTGATTTTAGGTTGAAATCATGTTAAAAGATGTTAATGATTGAAAGAAATGAGTAAAAACTAACTTACAATTGATTTGGAAGAAGACTTGCTCTTGGAAAATCACCTAAGTGTGTTTGGGTGTGAGAATATGAAAAATGGGGTTCAAAATCGTTTAAGTGTAAAATTGCAGGTCTCTGATATGGGAAATGCGAACAGGGGTTCGCAACCTGCTGATGTGGGAATTGCGAAGACAGGGTTCGCATTTGCGAACCCTTGAGAAATACTAGACCTTCGCATTTGCGACATCAGGGTAATCGCATTTGCGATGACAATCCTCGCATTTGCGAGAAGGACTGGCCTGGGCCTACTTCGCAATTGCGAAAGGCCGCTCGCATTTGCAATATCGCATTTGTGAGACAGGCTTTGCAAATGCGAAGCCTGCAGGCCTACTATGCTCAGCTGTAATTTCTGCAATTTTTCTTAAGTTCAAACTTTCCCGAATCACATCCGAAACACACCCGAGCCCTCGGGGCTCCTAACGAAACACACGTACTAACTCAATAACATCATACGGACTTATTCGTGCGATCAAATCGCCAAAATAACATCATTATCAACAAATGAAATATCAAAATCAAAGCATTTTTCTCAAACTTCATCAAGTATCAAATTTAGCAATTTAAGTCCGAATCACGTCAAACGACGTCCGTTTTTCACCAAATTTTACAAAAACATCTTAAATCATATATAAGACCTGTACCGGGTGCCGAAACCAAAATACGGGCCCGATACCAACACGTTCTAATCAAATTTCATTTCAAATTTCCTTAAACAATTTCAGATAATAATTTCCTTTAAAAATTCATTTCTCGGGCTCGGGACCTCGGAATTCGATTCCGGGCATACGCCCAAGTCCCATATTTTTCTACGGACCCTCCGTTTACCCAAAACGTTGACCAAGGTCAAATTTATTCATTTTAACATCAAAACTTAGCATTTTTTCACAGAATTTCATATTTAAGCTTTACGGCTACGCGCCCGAACTGCGCACGCAAAACGAGGCGACTCTAAATGAGGTTTTCAAGGCCTCGGAGACACAAAATTCAATTAAAAGCAGGTGATGACCCTTTGGGTCGTCTCAATGCCAAACTCGTCACCTCGATCGATCCATACAACTTTCTTCAATCAATCTATAACCACATAATATCGATCTCATGTTAATTTCATTATTTAGGCTAATTCATAGCTATTTTAGAAAATCCAATCATCGGGGTTCATGTTTGAGTCTAAATTTGTGGATTTATATTTACCCATGCTATGAGTAATTTAAATTAGTCCAAAAATCTTGTAAATAAAAAGGTAGTTATATTTAATCATAGAACTAGTCCATAATTCTATCAATTTCAAACTATTTAGTATAATTTATTCGTCTAGAGTAGACCTATCAGTACTTAAACCAAACCCTTATAGCCTTGTTATCTCCATAGTAATTGTATATTTCTTTTTATATGAAAGAAAGTTGATATTGAATTCCTTTGTACCACATGAAATTGCATAAGTACAGTGAAATAATTCAACAGATGAGGAGAAGAAGTTAACCTCTTGAGTCGAAGGATTCAATTTCAACCCCCGGTTCTTCTTAAAGTCTTTGTCCAAAGCTTTCTTCTTCTTCCTCTCTTTTCTTGTTCTTTCTTTCTTTCCTTCTCTGTTTTTTTTTGTTTCGTATCTGAAGCTTCTGCTTCGCCCCCTTCCCCTAACCCTTTTAAAAACTTGGGCAGATGTATTGTATGGGCTTCGGCCCTTTTTGGTTTCAATTTTTAAACTTTTCCTTTTTTTTTTGTTTATTTAGTTAGTTGTTTTCTTTTTTTTCTTTTCTTTTTATTCAAACTTAAATTATTTAATAAATACCCCATATGTCCCCATTTAAAATATTGGGGGTATTACATAATATCTGCATAATATGCTTAGCTTTAATTTGTTTTGTTTCATTTATTCAGTATTCGTGAATGGAGAGATTTGCAAAGACCCAAAGCTTGCTAAAGCAGATGATTTCTTTGCTTCAGGTCTTAATGCAATTGAAAATATAGTGCAGCCTAAGTATGGATATCAACAGAATTCCTGGACTCAACACTCTTGGTATTTTTATAGCTCGTACTGATTTGGAATCCAAGAGTCTAGTCCCATTTCACACACACCCTCGAGCTACCGAGCTTATAACTATATTGGAGGGTAATATTTATGCTGGATTTCTTGCTCCTCATGCTGTAGATATTTTCAAGAGTCGTCTCTTCTGGAAAATTTTGAATCTTGGCGACGTGTTTGTGATCCCACAAGGTCTTATTCACTTCCTTTATAATGTGGGCACAAAAATGCTACTGTACTCGCTTTTTTCAATAGTCAAAATCCTAAATATGTTATGATTCCGAGTGAAATCTTTACTTCAGATCCGCCTATTCTCGATACAGTAAAGGTTTCCAGCTTGATAAGAAAGTGATCAAATAACTTCGAAAGAAATTCTCCTAGGATATGTCATTAAAAATATTATCAGTGTGTGCAGCTACTCACCAGCGATTTGTGAAATAGCTGAAATACTTTTCTCTTGTTTTGACACTGTTTACTGTATTTTTCCAACCTTTTTCTCTCCTTCCATTATGTAAGCTTAAAATATTTGAAGAAGCTCTACAGATCCGTAATGAGTAGATTCTTGTAAATGTAACACAATTAAGTGATTGTATCCTGTGGTATTTAATTAGTAGCTTTACTTATCCCTATTATCTAATCTAATAAAGTGTAACAAATTTCTCTGGCAGATACAACTGGAAGTGGAACTCTGGAAGTATTCATTACACTCCAAAAATACTAAAATTTGCTACGGATTTTGTCGCTAAATCGCTCGTAGCTAACAAAATTTCTTAATAATCTTGTCGTTAATCCGTCGCTAAATGGAATTAGTGACGAATTTTCTGTTTAGCTACCGAACTAATTCCTATTTTTTGGTAGTGTTATATATGCCAGGGTACAGAACCAATTGCAACAAATGAATACCAAAGAGAGTCTGCCCATTTGTTTTTTGTTTTTGGGTGTAACCGTTCGATATTCGATATCCGCTGGATTAGGGGTGTCAATGGTTCTGTTCGGTAGTTATTTCATAAAATTTATACCATACCAATTTTTCGGTTATTCTATTTTGTATAATCAAAATTAGACTTTTCGAAACCGTCCCAATCATGTCGGTTTCTCTTCGGTATCGGTACGGTTCGGTTAATTGTCGGTATTTTTTTAAAATGTCATGTAAAAGTCACTATTAAAAGTAGAATACAATAACATACATACTTTTATAGGACTTAGTAAAACTCTCTAGACAATTTTACTGTTTAAATGGTGATGAATTAAGAAAACATGAAAGATGACCAGAGTATAGATCCATCAAATACTCTACAATAACATAAAAGAAACTAAGCAAAGACCAAAAAAAAGGATAAATCACATGAGTAGAAAGATATTAACCAAGCTTCGACTCAAAAATAAAGCCTATAGAAGATTAAATATTCAAAAAGATAAATTCAAATCATACAAAAGGAAACATATTCAATATATAGTAGTTTGCTACTCATAATCTCTAGAATAGTTTGTGTCTTACTAGGGAAAATGCTGGAAATAACTTAATTTCACTAGGAGTAGCATAATAGGTTTGGGAATTATGATTTTAATTTTAATTACTTGTTGGCTTGTAACCATTTTCATAATTTCAAGCCCAAGGAAAAATTTAATGCTTTATTATTTTTAAACTTAATATATAAATATCTTTTTCACATGTGAATTTATTAGGTACGATTCGGACTTTTTTGGTTTATTTCATAAAACAAATAACTTACCCTTATTATCGGTACAATTATGGATTTATATAAAAACTTGTGGTTTTATTAAAAAAAAAACTAAAAATCGGTTCGGTACGGTACGGTTCCGTCGATTTCCTCGATTTTTTTAAATGTCCATTGACACCCTTACGCTGGACCAACTACTTTGGATTTGCACTATGTAGGGCTCATTAAAGAAAAAAACACTTTTTACAAGAATTTTTTCTATCCAATACTCGAATTTGAGACCCCTGATTAAAGGGTTTGGATCTTGTTGATCCCCTTAAAGGTTCGCACCAAATAGGGATTAGAAACATTACGAGTGAACTTATTCCAATATGAAAGCAGATATTTTCTCGAAGTCTCGTT
>NW_017675016.1:0-63601 GCF_001879085.1 Nicotiana attenuata
CAAGGGTACCAGTCTAAAACCCCATAGAAACCCTACTCTATAAAATTGTGCATGCATCATGGTCAAACTTAGCCGAGTCAGTTATGCGGTCCGCATAATGACTCTTTAAGATAGCCTTGTCCAAAGTCCACTGGGTTTCCTTGAAACCCAAACGGACACTACCACGTTCTGTGCATTCATTTGGAGAAATAAATGCTTCTTATACTAATTATTGATGTTAATAGTCGAGTCTGGTGGGGGAAAAGGGCCTAACCTTTTGTTTTGCAGAAAATGAGGCACGAAGTCCCCAGATTCGGCATGGTCACCAACATCCACCCCAAGTTGTTGAGTTGGTGGGGAGATCTCCATTCCAGCGATGAAGCTCTTGTCAGAAAGTATCTAGGAAACCTGCCTTCTCTCCTAGACATTCAACCTAACAGCAAGATCATAGAAGCTGCAACTTTGTTTTGGGACTGTGATAGATCGGTGTTTCGCTTCGGGGACATAGAAATGACACCTTTACTCGAGGAAATAGGAGGACTAGCTGGGATACCATGGGAAACTCCGGGTTTGCTAATGCCGGAAAATCGTAAGGGTAGGGGTTTTCTTAAGATGATGGGTCTAAAGAAGAATCCCGACTTGACATGTTTGGAGAAGTCTTACATTCCCTTTGACCATTTGTACGAAAGGTACAGCCATAGCAAATCATACTGTACCTATCCGGACGAATTCGCCATCACCTCATTGGGGCACATCCACCGAAGGGTATTTGTGTTTATGTTCTGTTTCTTGGGGATGATAGTTTTTCCGACAAAGAAAGCAAGAATCCGTACCAGACTAGCCATGGTCACCAAGACCTTGATGGAAGGAATTAACGGGCAGCCATTTATCCTTGTGCCAATAATAGTTGCAGAAATATACCGAGCCCTAGAAAGATGTCAACAAGGGGCCAAACATTTCGAGGGATGTAATTTGCTACTCCAACTATGGTTCATGGAGCACCTCCAAAGGGGTGAGTACCGGCAGGAAATCCATCGTAGAGACTGGTATGATCATATCGCTTTTCATCACCCAAAGCGGATGAATTATATGCCCAACATGTTCGCCCAACCAGAGAATGCTAGAGAGTGGGTCGAGCTCTTCGACAATCTTACTGAAGAGCGAGTGCAATGGATGTTTGAGTGGTTCCCTACTGAAGAATTCATCATACGGTCTAGGGATGCTCCATTTTTGATACTGATCGGTTTAAGAGGGACCTACCCATATATCCCTATCCGGGTTATGAGACAGGCAGGTGGGAAGCAGGTTATACCAAGGGTTGACAAGATGAGCCATTTTCGAGCCGACTTCCAAGATGACGACAGTCCGTACAGGTGTCAGGCTCAGCATATGTGGCATAAGAAAATTGTCTTGGGAAGAGACACCATCGAGCCAGATCGCTACCATGCTGGTTGTACTCCACACTATCTAGGTTGGCTGGAGGACAATCACAACGATTTGGGTCAGCCCGGATTTGTTTGAGGTCACAGGATTATTGATGAAAAGGCTGAAGCACAGGTAAAGTACAACAAACTACGCAAGAGGATGCGGGAATGTGAAAATGAGCACCGTGAAATAGAAGAAGCCAATCAAAAGCTAATTGGAGAACGGAAAGATATGGCTGTCAGCGCCAACAAACGATTGATCTGTTTGGAGCGGCGCATAGTGGAGCTGGAAAAGAAGTTCCTGAAGAGGGTTGAAGATTGCCGGGTTGCTGAAGGAAATGAAGGCGGCTTGTTGCTAGGATTGCGCGAGCTGGGAGAACTGTACGAGGGAGCCAACAATGCCGAGTCTGGGGAAGGTCCTTCTGGGACCAAGTAGATAGGAGTTTATTTTTGCTTTACAAATGTAATAAGGCCTATGGCCACTAGTGACACTTTTATTTCCCGTTATTTAGTGTCGTTTTGGGATTCGTCTTATTTTTTATCAATAAAATGAGGCATTTAGCATTCTAAGTTCTCCAAATTTACTTGTCGCTAGGCCCACCTCAGGCACAACGAGGCTCCCAATTTAGGACACGATTTATATTCTTACACTATGTGTTTAAATATTGCAACGTTTTCTTCTCACGATCACTACTAACTTGTTACCTTTTGTTTTTACTTTTGCTTATTCCCCTCCCCAAAGGTTAGTTCGTGCACTCTGGCATCGTCATCATATTCCACAAGATCCAAGGGTCCTCCACCTCCTCCTCCTCCTCCGAGTCCTATCAAAAACAAGTACAAAGGAAAGAGGGTAGAGACTTCTCAAGGTATTCAGGTTTCCAAGGAAAGTGCCTCCAAGCTCGAACAGAAGTTATTGAAATTTCAGGAAGAATTGGACCAAGTTCGGAACTTGGCAAGCTTGTCATTTTCCCTAACTACCCCGGATATCAGCTTCCCCAACACTCAAAATCCCATACCTCCTCATAACATACCGAAGCCACAAAACCAACCCACTCCCCATCACCACTGCAACACATGCCACTCTTCAAGCAACACCCCACTGCTCATCCCCGAACCACTGAACTCCACAAATAATCATCACCACAACACCCCCATCTATGTTGAAACCATACCTCACCCCATTCAGCCCGCCTCAAGCACACCTGAGTCTGATGACAAAGACTCTCTTATCAAGAATCTGGCCGCATAACTCAAGAAGCTGACTAGCCGAGTTCAGGGTGTTGAAGGAAGCAAGGGGATCGAGGGACTAAATTACGAAGACCTTTGTATTCAACCAGATGTCGAACTGCCCGAGGGGTACAAACCTCCCATGTTCGAAATGTTTGATGGTATAGGAGATCCCAGGGTACACTTGAGGACATACTGCGACAAGTTGGTCGGAGTAGGGAAAGATGAGAGAATTCGACTGAAGCTTTTCATGAGAAGCTTGAAAGGAGATGCTCTGTCTTGGTACATTAACCAAGACCCCAAGAAGTGGTCAAACTGGGTTAGTATGGCGTCCGACTTCATGGACAGGTTCAGGTTCAACATGGAGAATGCACCAGATGTGTTTTACATTCAGAATTTAAAGAAGAAACCTACTGAAACGTTCCGCGAGTATGCCACTCGTTGGAGGTCAGAGGCTGCTAAGGTTAGACCTGCTTTAGGGAAAGAACAGATGAACAAGTTTTTCGTCAGGGCTCAGGATCCGCAATACTATGAAAGACTGATGCTGATCGACAACCATAAATTTTCTGACATCATCAGGCTGGGAGAAAGTATTGAAGAGGGCATCAAAAGTCGTATAGTCACTAACTTTGAAGCTTTGCAAGCCACCAATAAGGCTCTGCAGTCCGGTGGTACATCCAAGAAGAGGGATGTAAGTGCCGTAATGGTTGCATAGAGAACCAAATCACCAGTCAAATATCATACCTACCCGATATCTCCACTTACATATCAACCCACTCCAAATTTCCAAGCACCCGCACCTTCCTACGAAGCTCCACCACCTACCTATCAATCACCTCCACCTCCCACATACCAACCCACTTCACCCAAATATTCCCAACCCGCACAAGTCTACCAAGCCTACAACACTCAACCATCCCACTATCAATCACCTCCTACTCGCCAAAACATTCCTAGACCCCGACCAAATTTTGATCGCAAACCTCCCAAACAATACACCGCCATTGCCGAACCAATTGACCAGCTGTACGAAAGACTCAAAGCCACTGGTTATGTCACCCCTGTCCCTGCCATAACTCCTGAAAACCCTTCCCAGTGGATTAACCCAAACAAAACCTGTGCATACCATTCTGGCATGAAGGGACATACTATTGATGAGTGCCGCTCCCTAAAGGACACGATCCAGGCTTTAATTGATAATAAGATTATCGTGGCAAAGGAGCCTGCTCCGAACGTCCACAACAACCCTTTACCAGACCACAAGGGTGGAAGTGTTCATATGATTGAAATAGAAGATGATTGGGATCCCAAAGGATCAATCGGTTTGATCAGGGAAGGTGACGATCCAAAGTAACAACAGTCACTCTTAACCCGATTGTAGTCCAAATTCAGACTTCTGAAGATGCTGAGGTGAACATGTCCATACCGTTTGAGTTTGAAGCACCAGCCTCCGCAAAGACACCAACACCAATCGAGGTCGAGTTTGGGTCCCCAAAGGCGCCTGGGCCCTTTGAAGTTGCTGTATTACCTTCCAAGGCAAGGGTGCCTATTCCTGTAGCAATGAGAGCCATAACACCATTCCACACAAAAGCTATACCGTGGGACTACACAGCCGAGGCAAGAAGGAAAGGAAAAGCCAAGTTCGGAGAAACAGTTGCAGCGCAGGGTATGACAAGAACCGACAAGGTTTATACCCCAGAACACTTAGCTGAGTCGAGTAAGCAGACCTTTGGCCGACAAGCCTTCATTGAAACTGGACCCCGTGATCTCTGGAGAAAGATACAAGCCAAGGAATACTCGGTCATTGACCAGCTGAACAAAACACCTGCACAAATTTCTATCTTGGCTTTATTACAAAGTTCTGATGCACACAAGAATGCCTTGTTGAAGGATTGAGTGAGGCGTATGTACCAAGCAACATCACTGGAGGAGAAATGGCGAACATGGTGGGCCAAGTGTTGGAGAGTCATAAAATCACCTTTCACGAGGATGAGCTGCCACCGGAAGGATTGAGTCATAACAAGGCATTGCACATCACTACACAGTGCGAAGATTATTTTATCAGCCGGATCCTGGTCGATGGGGGGTCCAGTCTCAACATTTGTCCTCTGGTAACACTCAAAACATTGGGAAAAGGGCTACATGAGATCAAGGATGGGGCCATCAACGTCAAAGCTTTCGACGGATCTCAAAGGTCCACTATTGGGGAAATTAGCCTACGTTTGCAAATGGGGCCCACTAGGTTCGATGTTTATTTTCAATTGATAGACGTGCCGGCTTCTTACAATCCGCTGTTAGGACGACCATGGATTCATACCGCCGGGGCCGGGGCCGTGGCATCAACACTACATCAGGTATTGAAATTTGAATGGAATCACCAGGAGGTGATCATTCATGTTGACGGTAGCAACCCCATATATAGCTGCCAGACCATTCCAACAATTGGAGGAAAAAGAAGATTAGATGGGGAAACTTACCACCACATCGAGCGGGTCAACACAGTCGACAAAGACAAATGGTGGAACAACAAAATTGAAAGCATACTGAATTGGAGCGGATATGAACCTGGCAAAGGACTTGGCAAAAACCTCCAAGGAATCGCTAAGCCTATCAAGCTCAAGAAGCATGGTACCACCTTCGGGTTGGGGTATGAGTATACCTGGGAAGAATTCAAGGACTGGTCGCCACATGGCGCGGCCCTTACTATCCATTGGAGCAACGGATACCTCGTCTAGAGTAGACTTTTCAACCAGCCGAGGTTATCTATGGGTCAGAAGAAGAGGAAGCATTAGCAGCGATGAGGAACTTGTTCCTAGAAGATGATGATATGGACTGTTGTGTCTTTTTTGAGGAGGAGGGGGAGGAAGGCCCTTCCATACAGGCTGTGAGCAGAGGAGCACACCTCAGCAACTGGACCGTCAGAACCACCAGAGCCCGACGTGCCTCGGGGTAGCAAGGCTGAACAAAGCATTACGCACTATTTTGCTTTATTAAGCTTATTTTCTTTTCGCATTTTCTTTTTTCGCAAGAAAGAGATCCAATGTTCAGAACACTTATGGAATTTATTAAAGTATTTCAATTTTCTTACAAATCTCTCTCTTATTATTTTCTCTCATTACTTTACTCAAACAACATTACTATTACTTATCTTGACGAACCAACGATTGTGTCATGAAACGAGACAACGCAACAAACGGACGCAGATTCAGAGGAAGATGATATACCGGAAGAAATTGTTAAAGAAGTTGAGAATTTTCAGAATAGGCCTAAGTCCAACCTGGACGAGACGGAGATCATTAATCTATGAGATGCAAAGAACATCAAAGAAACACGAGTCAGGGTTCATTTGTCACCTTCTGAGAAGGAAGAGCATACAAAATTTCTAAAGGAATATGAGGACATATTCGCATGGTCATATGACGACAGGACTGGTCTAAGCACGTCCATTGTGGCTCACAAATTACCGACTGATCCGGCCTGTCCGCCAGTGAAACAGAAGCTCAGAAAGTTCAAGCCAGACATGAGTTTGAAAATCAAGGAAGAAGTCCCTAAGCAGGTCAAAGCTAAGGTCCTCCGGGTAGTAGAGTATCCGACATGGTTAGCCAATATTGTGCCAGTACCGAAGAAGGATGGGAAGGTCAGAATTTGCATCAACTACCGGGATCTCAACCGGGACAGTCCAAAATACGATTTTCCCTTGCCGAATGTACACATCATGATTGACAACTGCGCCAAGCATGAGTTCCAGCCATTTGTTGATTGTTTTGGTGGGTACCATCAGATATGGATGGATGAAGAGGATGCTGAGAAAACAACTTTCATTACGCTGTGGGGGATGTATTGTTACAAAATGATGCCGTTTGGGTTAAAGAATGCAGGGGCCTCCTACATGAGGGCCATGACCACAATTTTTCATGACATGATACACAAGGAGATAGAAGTGTATGTACACGACGTCATCATCAAATCCAAGAAAGCCGTTGATCACATGGGAGATTTGAGGAAATTCTTCAATAGACTGAGAAGGTACAACCTGAAGCTAAATCCCGCAAAATGTGCATTTGGGGTTCCTACCGGAAAACTACTTGAGTTCATTGTGAGCCGCCAAGGGATAGAATTGGATCCATCAAAGGTCAAAGCTATTCAAGAATTGCCGCCGCCGAAGAGCAAGAAGGAGGTTATGAGTTTCTTGGGGTGACTTAACTACATCAGCCGGTTCATAGCTCAGTCCACTGTCATTTGTGAGCCGATCTTTATGATGTTGAAGAAGGACGCTGCTACCAAATGGACTGACGACTGCAAGAAAGCCTTCGACAGAATCAAAGAGTACCTGTCAACACCGCCGGTTCTGGTTCCGCCTGAACCAGGTAGACCCCTGCTATTCTACCTTGCAGTATTGGATGGAGCGTTTGGTTGTGTTCTGGGGCAGCATGATGAAACGGGGAGAAAAGAGCAGGCCATTTATTATCTCAGCAAGAAGTTCACCCCGTACGAGGCCCAATATTCATTACTAGAGCGCACCTGTTGTGCTCTGACTTGGGTAGCTCAGAAGTTGAGGCATTATTTCTGTGCTTACACCACGTATCTCATATCAAGAATAGACCAATTGAAGTATATCTTTAAGAAGCCCATGCCCACCGGCAAGCTAGCCAAGTGGCAAATCCTGTTGAGTGAATTTGACATTGTCTACGTAACTCAGAAAGCGATCAAAGGACAGGAATTGGCAGATCACCTTGCCGAGAATCCCATGGACGGAGAATACGAATCCCTAAAGACGTATTTTCCTAACGAAGAGGTATCATTCATAGGAGAGGATATTGCAGAATCCTATGATGGTTGGAGAATGTTTTTCGAAGGAGCAGCAAATTTCAAAGGAGTTGGCATAGGAGCAGTCCTAGTATCAGAAACCGGCCTACCTTATCCAGTATCCGCCAAGCTCAGGTTCCCATGCACCAACAATATGGCCAAGTACGAGCTTGCATCTTGGGGCTCAAGATGGCCATTGACATGAACGTCCAAGAGTTGCTAGTGATTGGAGATTCGGATTTGCTTATACATCAGGTTCGAGAAGAATGGGCGACCAAGAACTCCAAGATACTCCCGTATTTGCATCATGTACAAGAGTTGAGAAAGAGGTTCATAAAGACAGAGTTCCGGCATGTTCCCAGAGTCCGGAATGAGTTTGCCAATGCATTGGCCACTTTATCATTCCTGATTCAGCATCCAGATAAGAACTTCATAGACCCTATTCCAGTAAAGATTCATGATCAGCCAACTTACTGTGCTCATGTCGAGGAAGAAGCAGACGAAAAGCCTTGGTTTCACGACATCAAGGAATTTTTGGCCGAAGGAAAATATCCAGAGCTTGCAAATGCTATTCAGAAGCACACTCTGCGAAGATTGTCCAACAATTTCTTCCACAGCGGAGGAATCCTGTATAGGAGAACTCCAGATTTGGGTTTGCTAAGGTGTGTTGACACAAAGGAAGCATCCAAACTGCTAGAGGAAATTCATGCTGGGACCTGTGGTCCACATATGAACAGTTCTGTCTTAGCCAAGAAGATACTCCGGGCAGGTTATTTCTGGATGACTATGGAAACGGACTACATCCAGTATTTTCAAAAAGTGCCACCACTGTCAGATCCATGCAGACATGATAAAAGTGCCTCCAAATGAGCTTAATGCAACAAGCTCGCCATGGCCGTTCGCCACATGGGGAATTGATGTTATCGGACCAATCGAACCTGCCGCATCAAATGGGCACAGGTTTATCCTAGTAGCAAGTGATTATTTCACTAAATGGGTTGAAGCAGCGTCTTACAGAGCAGTGACCAAGAAAGTTGTGGCAGACTTTGTCCGTGACCGTATCATTTGTCGATTCGGGATCCCAGAATCAGTCATTACTAACAACGGTTCCAACCTCAACAGTGATTTGATGAAAGCCATGTGCGAAACCTTCAAGATCAAACACAAGAATTCCACAGCCTACAGGCCTCAGATGAACGGAGCTGTAGAAGCCGCCAATAAGAACATCAAGAAGATATGAGAAATATGGTAGAAAAGCATAAGCAGTGGCATGCGAAGCTGTCATTTGCTTTGTTAGGGTATCGCACCACAGTCCGCACATCGACTGGTGCAACTCCCTATATGCTGGTTTATGGTACGGAAGTGGTCATCCCCGCCGAGGTAGAAATTCCATCCCTAAGAATCATACAGGAAAGAAAAAATCGACGATGCAGAATGGGTAAAGAGTCATTACGAACAGTTAGCTCTCATAGATGGAAAGAGAATGAACGCAGTTTGCCATGGTCAACTTTACCAGAACAGAATGACCAGAGCCTTCAACAAGAGAGTCAGACCAAGACGGTTTACACCAGGGCATCTGGTGTTGAAGAAGATTTTTCCACATCAAGATGAAGCCAAAGGGAAGTTCTCCCCTAACTGGCAAGGTCCATACATGGTTCATCGGGTTCTGACAGGAGGAGCCCTCATACTTGCAGAAATGGACGGAGAAGTTTGGCCAAAACCAAAAAATTCAGATGCAGTCAAGCGATACTATGTGTAACCATTTATGATTTCCTTATGTAATTTGAACTACGTCTGACCTGATTCCCGTTTAAAAGGGGATATGTAGGCAGCCTTATAGGTTCGGTCACAATTCAATAACATTTTCATTTACCCCAGCAATTGGAAACTGGGGCAGAATTTTGAGGAGGACCCTCAAAATTCTGAAGTAACTTCAGTCGATCATTGCAAGTAGCCGTCAGAAGCATCAATCCACTAAACCGGGGCAGCAAGAAAGGTCGCAATGTTTTGAACCACGTCGTGGTCGTTGGTTCATCTAAAGCTGTTTTTTTAAAATATATATACATATATCATACCTTTAACAAAACTCATGCATGCCTATTATCGAAATCGCTTTGTTTGCCAACGCTTCCCCGAGGGTACCTACAGTATCACCATAAACAGAGCCGAGCCAGTCAAGCGAAGCCAGCGGGAATGCGAACTAACCAGTCCCTTTACAAAACTCATGATTTTTCTTTGGATGCAGGCACCCAAGTCACAAATCAGCAAATCCATTTACACCCTCGTACTTTCAGGAATACAACTCCCGAAATTATCGCTTCACAACCACTATCCATACGCGATATCCCCAGCAGCCACAATGTCGCAATCAACAACCAGCTATCCGCTATCAGCTGAGAATCTTTTACTACTACTCGTCTCTCATCTTCCGCATAAGGCTACTATTCTGCCTTTCGAGACTAAGCTCTGTCTCTTGCATTGCATAAGGCTACTATTCTGCCTTCCGAGGTTAAGCTCTACCTACATTTGCATTTCTTGCATTGCATAAGGGTACTATTCTGCATTCCGAGACTAAGCTCTGTCTCTTGCATTGCATAACGCTACTATTCTGCCTTCCGAGGTTAAGCTCTACCTCCATTTGCATTTCTTGCATTGCATAAGGGTACTATTCTGCCTTCCGAGGTTAAGCTCTACCTCCATTTGCATTTCTTGCATTGCATAAGGCTACTATTCTGCCTTCCGAGGTTAAGCTCTACCTCCATTTTCATTTCTTGCATTGCATAAGGCTACTATTCTGCCTTCCGAGGTTAAGCTCTACCTCCATTTGCATTTCTCCGCATTGCACAAGGCTATTGTTCTGCCTTCCGAGGTTAAGCTCTACCTCTATTTGCATCTCTTTGCATTGCATAAGGCTACTATCCCGCTTCTGAGACTAAGCTCTGTCTCCATTTGCACGGCTGAATATCGCCACCTTATTTAAGTCTTGCATTGGCTGAAAGATCGCCATTTTGTATTTGCACTTTACATTGGCTGAAATATCGCCACCTTATTTAAGTTTTGCATTGGCTGAAAGATCGCCATTTATATTTACACTTTACATCAGCTGAAATATCGCCACCTTATTTAAGTCTTGCATTGGCTGAATGATCGCCATTTATATTTACACTTTACATCGACTGAAATATCGCCACCTTATTTAAGTCTTGCATCGGCTGAAAGATCGCTATTTATATTTACACTTTACATCGGCTGAAATATCGCCACCTTATTTAAGTCTTGCATCGGCTGAAAGATTGCCATTTATATTTACACTTTACATCGGCTGAAATATCGCCATTTTATTAAAACTTGCATCGGCTGAAAGATCGCCAAATCCTGCATTTCATGGGCTGAAAGATCGCTAAAATCATCTGAAGGCGTCATCATTCAGAGGCACCATTTTCATAGCCCGAGAACATCATGCCATGGCCTGAGGACCCCACTTTTATCTCTGCATCGCATTATTCAAAGGAATCATGGTTCGGAGGCATCATTCTCATAGCCCGAGGGCATCATTTCATAGCCTGTGAATCCTTTATTATGTGTTTCATGGCCCAGGACACCATAGTCCGAGGACGTCATCCTAACCGTCCAAAGACAACATTCATGGTCCAACGGGAACTTGCATCATGTTTAAATTTATGTACAACATATGTGCTCGTGTTTTATTTGCAGGTAAACCGGCTAGCAACGACCGCTTCAGTAGGAGTGATCCCGCTCTAGTTTCCGCAGCCTTTTTATATTCGTAGCAATGCTACCCCGATCCAAATATCTCGGAAAAATCTCCATCGGCATGTTCCGCCGACGGGTCCTGAACTACATACGGCCTGATTCCAGTAAAACCAAGGATATGTAGGCGGCTCAGGAACCCGAGCTCGGTCAAAATTCTTCAAATCGTTCATTCGGTCAAAATTGGCCATCATATCTTTACCCGATAACTCTTTCATCCTTCCCGGGTAAAGAGGGGCAGCTGTTGATACCCAATTTTTCCCTATGTATTTTACATACAAAATACTTTCAAAATAGCATGTACATGCAAATATATGGTATTTTTTCCTAATTTTTAAAGATTTTAAAACCAATTTATTGTCTATTTTATCAGTACAAAACCCAATAATTATTCCCAAGATTATCATTTTGGTGAATAATTTATTTTTTATTCTCATATTTGTACCAAAATATAATTAAGGTAATTTTTGCATATTTTTACAAATTTATTTGGTATTTTTTAAAGCTAAATTGCATATAATTGCAATTATAGCCTATTTTACGATTAATAGTATTTTATAATTGTAAAATTAGCTCCAGTATTTTTAAATTTATATTATGCACTATTAATTGTTTCAGTATTTTTAATTTACTTTTAAAATCAGCTTTACTATTAAAAGGGGAAAATTGGCTATTTAATATCTAGCCCCATTTCTATTTCAATTATAGCCCTATTTCATTTCAATTTCGGCCCCTAAATTGACCCAATTCTACCCAATTAATCAGCCCAATTTCAGTCCGGACCCAACCCACGACCCAATTCCAAACGCCCAACCCGTTCCCCACCTACCCGTCTAAATCTGGACCGTTGATCACTCAAGATCAACGGCCAAAACTCACCCTTCCATAATTAAACCTAACAACCTACCCTTATCCCCCTCATTCTCACCGGAACCGCCGCCCTGAAATCCCAAAACACTCTCAAATCCTCTCAACAACTCTCCGAAACCCTAGCCTCCTCCCACCTTCCTTCACCGGATTTTCACCAGAATCCATGGCTTCCCAGGCCATGGATGGTCTCTACCCACCCTCTACACCATTACCCCTTGAGTGTTCGAGGTCTGGAAGGCTGACTTCGATGGTTCTCCCTCCGATCTTCTCCAATCTTCGATTCCATGGCTTCTCCGGCCATGCTCCGGCACATTCGGACATGTCTCCAAGCCTTTCTCATTTATAGGGTTTCTCCGAAACCCTAAGCCATTCGAGGTTCTTTCATCGTTATTTTTTTAGATCTATACTGTGTCTATGCTTTTCTTGCCATCTAGAGTGTCTTCCCCAAAAGTTTTTGTCTAAATCGTTTCTCTCCGATTTTAGGGTTTCTAAAAGGATTTTTGGAAAAAAACAATCTTTCTGATTCTTTTTCTTCTTTGCTTTATGTGTGTTTGTTTACACCCTGCTCGTATGATTTCTTTTATTTTATGCATATATTGTCTTTTACCTCTTCTTTTCTACTCCTGCTATGTTTTCACTACTCTTCTGCTATGTGTGCCTACCGTTTGATTTTTTGCACTCTGTTCATGTTTTTACATGCTTCATCTACTTGTGTTCAAGTTTGTATTATTTCCTTCTTCTGAACTCGTTTAGGCTCTGAGTTTTCTCAAATATGTTCTTCATGATTTTTCTTCCTTTGTCGTTCAAGCATGCTATCATATCTGTTTTTGTTGAGACTCTGAAACAAATGGTTTGTTTCCCATGTCTGATTCAATTGTGAAACCATAGGATTTGGGGGTTTCCTTTGACGACTTTGATTTTTGTGTTCAAGTCAGGGTTCCACATTGGGACCCTGGACTCTCAGACTCATTATGAGTCTGCAGATTGAACCTGCATCTCCTTGCTTATGATTCTGAATTTTTCTTTGGTTAAATTCTCTTTTAAATAACTTAACAGTCTCTCCTTGATTTACATATTCGTGTGTTTATATATGAGAACTCTTCTTTCAAAAAAGGGCTTTGCCAACTACTGATTGATCCTGAATTCCTTTAATTGTGTTCACTTGATTGTTACTGGTTTTCCCTAATTGAACCTTTCTTTACCTTTTTTCCTGACTTGATTCATTCAAGTAAAAGTCTAAAATTTTGATTTTTACTGGTTGATTCCCTTTCCTTTTTTTTTTACAAACTGTGTACTATTAGTTTGTTGCCTTAAATAGCTTCTATGTACTTACCCTTGATTATACTACTGGAAAAATATTTTTTCAAAATCCCTTTCCATAATTGTTTTTACTCGTTTGAAATCAGAATCCCATAACTAAAGGGAGACTGATTGCAATGTTATTTCCTTACCTTTTTTCTTGCTTATTTGCTGCATTATAAATGGGGCTCGACCCTTCTGCATTGAAACAAGTATTAAGCTCTGAAAAAACTTTACAACTCTAGAACTTTGAACTTCTGAATCCCAAAAGTTCAATGCTCATACTCTTACACACCCACTTTCAGTCACAATACTCTTGCAAACTCTCTACTCTCTGCTGAGACTTTTGTACTGCTTTGCTTGCAACTTGGCTTTTCAAGACTGCTGTTTTACTTACCTATTTTCCATGAAATTGGTATGCCTCCATTTGATTTCAGTTTCTTCACTATGTGTTTACTTTACAGTTGTCCTATTCTTGTCTACTTTGCTATTCATATTCTATATTAAACATGTTACTTTCTTTTATGTTCATTGTCTGTTATGAATCCCCCATACCCCCATTCCCTTTTGTGTACTGAGTTAAAGTTCATGGCCTGGCAGCATCCAAATTGCTGCCCAGGTCTGAACCTGACCTTCAATAGGTCCTAACTCTCAAATTTAAGTTGACAGGCTGGTTAGGGGTGTGCCAGTATCCTAGTTGCTGGGCATGACCACTAGTTTGTTACGACCTTCCCTGATTCCCCCTCTATTGCACTTACACTTATTCTTAGACTCTAAGTTCTGCCCCCGTCCTATGAGCCTTGCCTTGGGGACCTTGAGTTCCCTCTGAACTTGAACATTTGAGGGCTGGCCATTCCACACTGCACCATAATCTGATCCTGCAAATGTAATTGGGTGTAAGCACTGCCGGGAGTTCATGAAGCTCCTTGGAACTCTGACACACCCAAATGAGAAAGGCTTTGGAAATCTGATCTTTGGATGTTGGTTTATTTCATGTTTCAGACTAGGAGTTTGAATTAGGCTCTCCTTGGTTGGAATTTTAATCTCTGATGTAATTTTTATTTACTTTTCTGGATTCATTCAAGTTGTAATAAATTTGTAGTACTTATGGGGTGTATAGTAAACAATGGGGGAGGGTCTCTCATGTTATGCATATGGCGTAGATATCATGTTTTAGGTCTTTAATCCGCAACCACAACACTTTCGTTTATGTTTCTGCATATAGAGATCCTGCCTATAGATTTTTTCCATATAGATATCCTGCCTATAGTTTATTTCAATGCTGCATATAGAGATCCTATCTATATTTTATTTCGTTTCAGCATACAGAAGCCATGCCTATAAGATTCTGCATTTCAACATATAGAAGCCATGCCGATAAGTTTCTGCAATTCTGCACATGCATATGACATTAGGCAAAACAATCCATAGGCTAAGGAATAATCAATTGCATCCTAGATACCATGCTCATAGGATTCCTGCACTTGCATAACCGTTTTAAAATCAGTAACGCTTAGGGTTCATGCCTATAGGAGCAGTCGTTTAAATCTGATTCATCCGCAAGTCTAAAATCAGTAATAATATTGTTAACATCTCCGGAATTGGTTCATCTCTAAAATCAGTAATCCCCCCTTAAAATCAGTATGTATCACCTTGTTAGACATCATGCCTATAGGTCTCACCTAGGCAAACTATTAGGTAACCAATTGATTATACCAGTCTTAATAATCACAACTAGCAGGCAGGCCTAGTTTGGACTTCTTATCTGAAAATATGTAATAAATCAGCCACCCTCCCCCCTTTTCATTAAAGTTTAATTAAAGACCTAACCAGTACTTGCAAGTCATGCTAAACAATTTCTGTTTTGAATGAGGAGACCCCTTTGAGCCTTAACTGCTATGTGTTTTTCCCTTAATTGCTCTTATGTGTTTTGTTTGTCGCACTAGATTTTGGCCTTTTAAACTTCAAAAGCTAATATCCCTTCCCTTTAGGAATAGTAGTCCCAACAGCCTCCGGGATTGATAGGATTGGGGCGGGTAGTAGCATGCAATAAGTAACGAGACTATTCCGCGCTTTAGTACCTTAACGGGGTGGAAAAGGGTAGACATGGATATGATGATCATGCGATAACACCACGCGTATAATTGGTTAACGGGTGTTGCGTGGATGATCCATGTTATTTATAAACCTAGGACCCTCCTCCCTCCTTATGTACTTTCGTTATTGTTTGCTTTAAATTGTCAGTTTCCAGCTCTTTAAACCTTGTATTTCACTTCAAATCATTTATAACCTCTTTGAATTTCCAGCACTGTTTTCTTTTTGAACTTCCGCCCATTTCACTTCTTTTGTCTGATTGTTTGCACTCGTTATTTGATCTTTATTTTCCTGCACTTATACATTCTTTTAAACAACTATGAAACCACCTATTTTTTTGACTTCAGCATGTTTATTTAACTTTTATACATTCCTATTTGTAATCGTTATGTGGAAGTTGTCTTGTATGTTTACTTGTTTTAAAGTTACAATTGTAACATGCCCGGGAACCATACTAGTGGATCTTGGGGGGTGTCTAACACCTTCCCCTGAGATAATTTCAAGCCCTTACCCATTCTCTGGTTCTTCTTTCTTTTAAATTCTTAGTGTCCTAATGCATTTAATCATTAGGTGGCGACTCTTCTAAATCTCAAACATAAATTCCCAAAAGGAATAGAGTTGTCCGCCCAAATATCGTAAACCCGAAAAAGGGGCATGGACAATAAGGATTATGGGAAAAGTGTAACATTGGATTGCTTATTCATTTCTGAAGAATTGGACTTGACAATTAGCAAGGATTTCCACGACACAGCATTGTGCTTTCTTCATTCTTGTATTTGGATTCAAAAATCAAAATTAAGCAATTAGGTTCTTAAGACCAAAGTAACAACACACAACAGCAGCATTACGTTTCCTACCCATAACCAATGGCCTAAGTCCATGAGGATCCCTTACGGCAACCAACTTATCCTCAGTAACACACACCATAGAATAAGCACCTTCAATTTTTCACGTCATGGGCAATAAACAAAGGAGCTAAATTACAGACACAGAAACATTCAGAAACAAATCATCCATAAATATGGTAAACAGAACAAACGAAATAAAGAAGAAATCTCACATTGAACCTTCGTAAAAATGGAATTAATCACTGTTAACCGGACCGAAAATAGAAACCTCGAACGGAACTGCGATCCAGACCTCGAAGCTCGCCGGAATCGCGACAAACTTCCACAACGGGCCTCATCGGCACTTCGGATTTGCTCGGTTTCTTTTGGAGATGCGACTGTGTGTGTAGTGTGGTGGGCATGAGGCTGTTGGGAGCTCGATGGCTATGGTATTAGGAGCTCGGCGACAGAGCTGAGAGGAGTGGCTGCTTGGTGCTGCTGCGTGTAAGTATTCAGAATGAGGAAGAAACAAAATCCGGTCAAGGAAAACGGCTCATGCTTTTTGGAGAAGAAGATCCGCTTCTCTTCTTGGATCTCTAGCGTTGTGTCCCAGGTATAATTTTTGGTCTCGTGTATTTTCAGCTGCTTAATGAAGAAGCAGCAGTAGCTCCCAATTTTCGAAGAAGCTAAAACTTTTGTGAAGGTCCCTTTTCTACAAAAACGGCGGATTCAATCTCTAGCCCCTAAGGTTTTTAGGTGTTGGGTACTATTATATAGGGGTAGGAATTAGATTAGGGGTATGGGCCTAGAAATTATGGGCTTGGTAATTATGGACTAGGTCCAAAAATTAGGCCTAAAGATGGGTTGTTCGAGCCCAAGTTTTATTCTTTCCCCGCGAACGAGATTAAAATACGATCTCACTTATTAATTAGCCCTACTTAAGTAAAATAACTATTAAAATAAGACTGAGCATTTAAACAAAACTATTTTTGGTATTTTTCAAGATTAAAAATGACTACAAAACATTAATGAAACTATTTTTTGTAATTTTTATTTTCTTGTAATAAAATAAAGTAAAAGAGTAAAAATGAGTTGAAATAGATTAAGCCTAAATTAAATATTTACGTGCTAAAAATGAAAAACCTTGGGGAGGGTTAAAAACCACACGTCTACAACTATTGTTCCTTAGGTCGTTTTTCATGGTCCGATAACATATTAGGCGCTTGGGGTCCGATTGTCCGGATGCATGCATATGGCGTGGGCTATAACATACGAATATCTAAGAATCAGGCGGAATTCCAATTTTATGCCCTAAACTACCAAAAGTTCAGAAACGATCAAGCCGAGGCGATGACTATGATTCCTTAGGTCACCGTTTATGGTCCGGCATTCTAGTATTATGGCATTAAAATGCTAAAAAATGTGTAACGATCATGGCAACACAGGTGACTATTGTTCCTTAGGTCGTTTTTGATGGGCCGGAAAAGTTTTAAGCAATTCGGGTACGGACTCTGGGGCCCATGATAGAGGCGTGGGCTATAGCACATGAAAATCTTGGAATCGGGCAGAATTCTAGTTTATGGCCCTAAAACGCCAAAAAACGAGTAACGCTCATGGCGAGGCGGTGACTATTGTTCCTTAGATAATTGTAGATCGACCGAAATAATTTTCGGCGATCCGGGTTGCCTGGGTCAATGCAGGAGGCATGGGCTATAACATACGAAAATCTGGCCACCGGTCGCCATTCCAGTTTTATGGCCCTAAAACGCCAAAAAATGAGTAACAGTCATGGGAGGCGGTGACTATTGTTCCTTAGGTCATTTTTTAAGGGACAGTAAAATTTTAGGCGATCTAGGTTCGGGCGCCCTAGCCCATGAAAGAGGCATGGGCTATAGCATAGAAAAATACGGGAATCAGGCAGATTTTCTAGTTTTATGGCCCTAAAACGCTGAAAAAATGAGTAAAGGTCATGGTGAGGCAGTGACTACTGTTCCTTAGGTTGCTTTTATGTGCCGACAAAATATTCGGAAATCCGGGTCCGGGCGCCTGGGCCTATGTAGGAGGGCGTGGGCTATAACTCTCGAAAATCTTGGAATCTGGCTGAATTCCGGTTTTATGGCCTTTAAACACCAAAAAATGAGTAACGTCCACGTCGAGGCAGCGACTATTGTTCCTCATGTCATTTTTAATTGGCTGATTTTTGTTGAAAATCCGGGACCTAGCGCCCGGGCCCATGCAGGGGCTGTGGGCTATACCACATGAAAATTTGAGAATCGGGCGCAATTCCAGTTTTATGGCCCTAAAAGGCCAAAACCGAGTAACGGTCGAGGCGATGAATATTATTCTTTAGGTCATTTTTGATGGACGGGCAGAATTTTAGGCAATCCGGGTCCGGGCGCTTTGGCCATGCAGGAGGCATGGGCTATAGCACACGAAATTCTGAGAATCAGGCGAAGTTCAAGTTTTATGGCTCTAAAATGCCAAAAAATGAGTAACAGTCATCGCGAGATGGTGACTATTGTTCCTTAGGTTGTTTTTCATGGGCCAGGAAAATTTTAGGCGTACAAAAAAATGGAAATCGGGCGAAATTCTAGTTTTTTTGCCGTAATACGCCAAAAAATGAGTAACTCTCATGGAGAGGCGGAGAGTATTGTTCCTTAGGTTTTTTTAATGGCTAGAAAATTTTGGGCGATTCAGATCTGGGCACCCGGGCCCATACAAGAGGCATGGGCTCTAACATACTAAATTTTGGGAATTGGGCGAAATTCTTGTTTTATGGACCTTAGATGCCAAAAAACGAGTAAAGAACATGGAGAAGCGGTGAATATTGTTCCTCAGGTAATTTTTGATGGGCCGAAATTTTTTTAGGCGATACGGGTCCGTGGGTCTGGGCCCATGCGGGAGGTATGGGATATAGCACATGAAAATCTGGGAACCGGGCGTAATTCTAGTTTTATGGTCCTAAAACGACAAAAAATAACTAACATTCATGGCGAGGCGGTGACTATTTTTCCTTAGATCGTGTTTGATGGACCGACAAAATTTTAGGTGATCCGAGTCCCGACGCCCAGTCCCATGCAAGAGGCGTGGTCTATAGTACACGGAAATCTAGGAATCGGGCGAATTGCCTATTTTATGGCCTAAAACTGCCAAAAAATGAGTAATATCATGGAAAGAGAGTGAATATTGTTCCTTAGGTCTTCTTTTATGGGCAAAATTTTTTTGAGGCGATCCAGGACCGGGCGCCTGAGCCCATATAGGACGCGTGGGCTATAACACATGAAAATTTGGGAATCAGGCGGAATTCCCGTTTTATAGTCCTAAAACACCAAAACACGAGTAAGAGTTATGGCGAGGCGGTGACTATTGTTCCTTAGGTCGTTATTGATGGGCCGTCAAAATTTTAGGTAATCCGGGTTCGGGCGCCTAGGCCCATGTAGGAGGCGTGGGCTATAGCACAACAAAATCTGGCCACTGGTTGCCATTCCAATTTTATGGCCCTAAAACGCCAAGAAATGAGTAACGGTCATGGCACGGTGCTGAGTATTGTTCATTAGGTAGTTTTTGATGGGTCGGCAAAATTTTAGGTGATCCAGGCCAGGTCACCTGGGCTCATGCAGGACGAGTGGGTTATAGCGCACGAAAATTTGGTATTCGGGCGGAATTACAGTTTTATTGCCCTAAAACACCAAAAAAGGAGTAACGATCATGGAGAGTCAGTCACTATTATTCCTTAGGTTATTTTTGATGGGCATGAAAAATTTTAGGCAATCTAGGTCCGGGCTCCTGGGCGTATGCAGGAGGCGTAGGCTATAGCACATGAAAATATTATAATCGGGCGGAATTCTAATTTCATGCCCCTAAAATGCGAAAAACGAGTAATGATCTTGGAGAGGTAGTGTATATTGTTCCTTAGGTCATTTTTGATTGGTCGAAAAATTTTTAGGCGATCCGTGTTGATACCCAATTTTTCCCTATAATATTTTTTTAAGTACATATATACTTTCAAAACTATGCATTAGCATCAATTGATATTTTTCCATAATTTCTATATTTTTAAGTTAATTTTATCCTAGTATTTTATTTACATAAATAATTACAAATCGCATCACAAATGGCCTTATAGCATTTCATGACTTAATATTGCTATTTATAGTTATATTAAGTTCAAATTATTTCACAAATGGCCAGATTTACACCTTTTGGTTACAATTGCACTAATTTTTGCAATTATAGCCCATGCATACATCACTGCATTATTTTATCAGAAATTGGTCCATTATATTTTTAAAATATCGAATAATTATTTTAAAGCACTTCTATGCATGAAAATTATTTTTTTTCTTAATGATAATTATTTTATAAAATATTTTTATCAATTATTTGGGTATTTCGCAAATATCCTTTTAATTCTCTCTAATTTTCGGACCTAACCCACTAAGACCAGACCCAACCCAATTAAACCTAACCCGACCCAGGCCCCTCCTAATCCTGGCCGTTGATCTCTGAGATCAACGACCCTTATTTGTTCTTACCTTTTTTAATCAAACGACCCCCTAAACACTAACCATTCTCACCAAACAGCCGCCCTAGAATCCCTAATCATCTCCTTCTCTCTGAGACCCAACCTTAACCCTATCCGCCGCCACCCAAAACCAGCCCTAATCCCTTTGATTCTTATTCGATCTATGGATTTCCATGGCTGTATGAGACCTCTACTTGTCTCCTACTTCCCTTGGTTGCTCGATTTTGTGATTTCGTGGAAGGACCTCGAAGAGATCTAGTCCAGATCTCGTTCAAAACTCTCCAAGAATCCGTCTATGGTCTATGCGTGCTTTTTATCGAGGTTTTACGGCTCAAATCTCTGATTCGAAGGCCAGATTCTCCTTACCCTTTTCTCTTTTCTTCAAAAAACCTAATGTTTGGACTTGAATCGGTTCAGATCTCTGTAGATCTGGAGTGATTCTGAGTTCATCACTGACTTTCCTTAAGGTTCCCTTATTTCTTTACTGATTAACCAATTTTTGAGCACTTTGTCATATTAGGGTTTGGTCTTCTTGTTGTTTGTTGGTCAAATCTCTGTACATCTGAAGTGTTTTCAAATTCCCATGGTGTTCTTTAAGGTTCTTTTGCTTCTCTACTACTAACCGATTTTTAGCACTACGCTATTTTAGGTTTTTGACTTCTCTGACTTCTGTTGTTTGAATTACCGTATGTTTGAGGTGCTTTCAAGTTTCCATGGCTGTTTTCTTTAAAGGTTCTTTGACCTCTATACTGTCAATCAACTTTAAGTGTCTTCAAATTAAGGTTCTCCCCAGAGTTCTCTTCAAGGGGTTTTTCTACTTTCAATGTTAAAAATGATCATCTCTTTAATTACTTGGTTAATCTTTGTATGTATGCTCGAACCCTAGATGTTTCTAATGGTTACACTGATTTCTTCTATTATGCCTATTTCTGTGAACTAGTCGTATTAATTGACTCTATTTTTGGGATTTGAGTGATTTTCCTATTAAATCCAGTATTCTTTGGGATTTTTGTTGCTTAATTGATTTCTTATTAGGGAATTCGACTAGTTCTTTCCTGATTAACATCAGTATTTTCCGAAATTATTACTTGTTTCCCTATTGTGACTAATTACGCTTGCCTTAATTAGTTATCAGTAGTTTGGGGATTTGATGGACTCCTTATATGATATGGTGTTGGTTATTACCTTATTTGAGTCCCAGTTCTGACCGTTAATTGATTGCTCCCCAATTAATGGGTCTATTCAGGACTCCTCTATGGGAATCGATTCTCTGACTGATTAATTGCTCCTAATTGATTGGACTGTGATTCTTTTACCTTATTTTGATTCACCACTAAAGTGCTATATATACACTCTCATTCTGCTCCTTCAAGACACGAACAGTAGTTCAGAATACACACACATACGTTCAAACACTCTCTCTTTCTTTGATACTTGTGCTGATTGTTGGCCTAGCAGGCTGAAAGCCAAGGCTAGACAGTGGATTTGCACCTGCTTCTTTCATATTCTGCATTTTTTTCTTCTTCAATAGGTATGTCTCTAGTTAAATTTTGAAACTCAACCTTATGTGATATATGTCTATACACCCGTGTTTATTCCTGCATTAGTTACTCAACTTGTTTCTCTGTTTGCTATTAGTAAGCATGTCTAAGTTATGCCTTATGTGTAATCAGCATGTCTAATTTCACTTAGTTCTTTGATACATGCTTAACATGTTTACTTGGATCCCTTACCCCCTCCCTTTTAATGGGTATGACTATGTAACTACTTAGTTTTCTAGTGCATTTCAATTAGTCCTGATTGTATGTCCCATGCTGTTCAACACCTCTGTGTCTTCAACATGATCCTGCTACGTCCCTTATCTATGTCTTAACTAACTAGTACCATGATTGACCTTATTCAGTCGACTCCTGGTGGTTCTCTACACTTGCTGTATCAAATGCTTCTCTGTTTATGTGGTTTCAACCCTATATGTTCACAATCCCCTTCACCCCTGTTTTGTAAGTTTACTTGTTGTGTGAATCTGAGTACTCTATGACCAATTGGGTTGTTTGTTGAGTATGCTTTCTTCAAGGTGATTTCAAAACTACTGCTTTTACTCCTAGTATTCTTCTCAAAAACTGGTCACTCCCAGTATCTTTTTAAAAAAAGAAAGCTGTTTCTGGATCTCTTTTACTTCTAACTATTTTACTAAGTCTTTCAAAACTGTGTCAAGCACTCTCACCCTACTCTTAGACTATTAAGTTCTGCCCCTCTGGTATGTGTACTGCTTAGGGATCCTTGAGATCTCCCATACCAGGGCTGGACCTTCCACACTGCACACAACCAATCCGTATCTGAGAAAGGTCTTGGTGTAAGCACTGCCCAGGATCCTTGAGGTCCTTAGGGAACTCTCACACACCAAGACACACTATTTGCTGTGAGATCTTTGGCTTCTGAGACTGTATTGAAGGCCTGGCATCCCCAGGTTTATTTTGGGCCTGATTTAGGCTCCATATAGTATAGTTTCATTTACTTATGTACTTCATTTGATCCTGGTCTGTAATAATATTCTTTGTAAACAGATATTGGGGTAATTAGTAAAAAGGGGAGGGTTCATATATGATTTTGTGGGGAAACCGGGTAGAAATCATGCTTCTAGGATTATGTGTGTTGATTCGCAGTAGAAATCATGCTTTAGGTTTACACTATGTTTACATTCTGCAATAGATATCATGACACTAGGTTTGCTATGCCTATTTGTATTAAAAAAACCATGCCATAAACTTGTGCGTTAGATATCCTGCCTTAGGATAATCATGTTTACTGCTTTGCATATTAGGAAACATGTTATAGTCATCATTTTATTTCTGATTCTGCCTAAAGTCAAAATTACCTAGGAACTCTATAATTAAACTACTTCTGTGATCATACTTAATAAAATGACCATCTCTCTGTGTGCATTAGAAATCCTGATTTAGGACTCTGTTTGCATTGGCTCTAAATCATGTCTACGTCACTTAAATGAATAACTGTCTATAAAAGGTTTAAGAGTAGTCCAACACATAGGTATCATGTTCTAGTATAAACATGCATGAAATAAGTTCTGTATCAGTAATTGCCTAGATCGGTATGCCTATAGGATCGAATGACTTCAAGTTGTTTCAACTAGTTCTCAGAATTATGATTGCATATAAACCCACGCCTAGGCAAGCCTTAGGTAATTAATGGTCTTATAACTGTGAAATTGGGCTCTGTTTATGTGTGAAATCGTCAGGTTTAACAGGCTATAAAATCAATAGGCAAGCTAATTAGGGTTCTACCACTTCGCTTTAAAACGAACGTTGCATATTCTGTGTTTGTGATGTTCATCTAGATATCATGTTCTAAGGCTTTCTAAATTTCTTCAAAATCAGTTGTTTGAGACGTGCTACGTATCTATTTATGTGTGGAGGTAAAACGTGAGCCCCTAATTGCTTCCCTATTTTACAGTCCTATGTGTTCTTTGTTGGCGCTTAGATTTTACCTTTTGAATACCTTAGGAGTGTCTAGAACTGCCTAATTATAGAGGTCCTAAACACCTCCGGGACCACAAGGAAGGGACGGGTAAAGCACGCTTAGATTTCGTTAATTAAACTCGCTTATATAACCACTAAGGGGAGGGTAATGGGTAGTAAAATGATATGATGACCTGTGCGCTAATGCCACGTGTAACCCCTCTATTTTGAGAAAGGCTTACCGGGTATTGTACAGATGTGATCCTATAGGCTAACCAACTTAGGACTTCCCTGGCTTAATTTATGTATGCTCAGACTGTTCAAACTTCTTTAATTTAAGTATGCATGCTTAGACTGTCCAAAATTTACATATGCATGCTTGGGCCGTCTAAACTTCCTTGATTATATATGTGTGCTTAGACTGTGTAAACTTCCTTTATTTGCAAATGTGTGCTTAGACTGCTTACCTGTTAAATAACTAATTTATAACTATGTTCGGCCGGGACCCACCGTTGTGGACCTCGAGGGGTGCCTAACACCTTCCCCTTAAAGTTATTTCGAGCCCTTACCCTAATCTCTGGTAATGCAAACTGGTTACATGAGTTAATTGCTCTAGGTGCCCTAACGCACCTTAATCTGTTAGGTGGCAACTCTTCAAACACCCAATTCCCAAAAGGAAGTGAGTCGTTCCCCCATGAATGTCGAAACCCGGACTTCCCCGCGAAGGGAAAAACGTGGCGCGACAGCATGGTGACTCTGCTGGGGATATTCTAGGCTCTTACCATAACGAACTTATTTTTTTTTGAATTAGTCTTAAACATGCTTTATCCCATGCACCCTCCCCCTTATTTGGTCTTATCTGCTTATTTATGATTTCCTTTATTTCCTGAAACTGATTTATCTCTTTGTTTTGTTTCTTCGTAACTGTCTTTCAATTATTGAAATACTGCATTTACCATTTTTTTTACGTGCAAATACTTGACAACATGCTATTTATTGTTGCATAAATCATGCTCCACATCATATTCCACTCATGCGTATCAAATCCTATAGCAACTCTTGATGAGTGGTTGCGCTCTTCCAGTTTATTACCCTTAAATTCAGAAAGTCTTATTTGCGGTAAAACTAGTCGATCAGTGGTGCAGTCGACGGTTCCGTGCCTTTCCCCCTCAAGTTGTCCGCTTGAGGGTACCGGTATAGACTCCCATAGTAACCTTACTCTTATTGTAATTGTGCATGCATCATGGTCAAACCTAGTCGGATTAATATGTTGTCCATATAATAATCCTTTAAGATGAGCCTTATCCAAAGTCCACCGGGGTTTTCATAATCCCAACGGACATAACCGCGTTCTGTGCATTAATTTGGAGAACTAAATGCCGATATGCTAATCATGAATGTACAAATATTCGAGTCTGGTGGGGGAGAAGGGCCTAACCTTTTTGTTTTACAGAAAATGAGGCACGAGGTCCCCAGATCCGGCATGGTCAGCAACATTGCACCATTGCTACTAGATTGGTGGGAGGACCTTTCCTCAAGTGACAAGAAACACGTGAGAAAGCACTTGGGCAATTTACCTTCTCTGCTATACATTCAACCAAACAATATGCCGATTGAGGATGCAACTTTGTTCTGGGATAGTGAAAGGGCTGTGTTCCGTTTCGGGGATACGAAAATGACACCACTCTTAGAAGAAATTGGCGGACTTGCGGGACTGACTTGGGATAGCCCTGGGTTGTTGGTACCAGAGAACCGTATTGGTAAAGGGTTCCTAAAGATGATGGGGCTGAAGAAAAATGCTGACTTGGAATGCCTGAAGAAATCCTACATACCCTTCGAATACCTGTATGAGAGATATGGCCATAGCAAGTCCTACCGTACCTTCCACGATGAGCTTTCTATCACTTCTCTAGGACACATCCATCGCAGAGTGTTCATGTTCATTGTGTGCTACTTGGTCCTGATAGTGTTCCCGATGAAAAGGGGAAAAATCCATACTAGATTGGCCATGGTCGCCAAGACTTTGATGGAAGGGATCAATGGACAGACATACACTATATCAAAGGGGGATCAATCATTTCGAGGGTTGTAACTTGTTGCTGCAGTTGTGGTTATTAGAACATCTTCAAAGGGGCCAGTATCGCCAAGAACTTCCGTGAAGAGCTTGGAACGACCATATTGCCTTCCATCACCCCAAGCGGATGACTTACATTCTGGATAGGTTTGCTCAGCCGGAAAGTGCCAAAGAGTGGGTAGAGTTCTTCGACAATCTGACCGAGGAACAAGTGCAATGGATGTTTGAGTGGTTCCCAACAGACGAGTTCATCATCAGATCCAGGGACGCTCCACACTTAGTACTGATTGGGTTGAGGGGAATATATCCTTATGTCCCTATCTGAGTTATGAGGCAAGCGGGCAGGAAGCAGGTTGTACCAAGGGTCGCCAAGATGAGTCACTTCAGATTAGACTTTCAGGACGACGACATCCCTTACAAGTGCCAAGCTCAGCACATGTGGCACTGCAAGATCATTGTGGAAAAGAACACCATTGAGCCAGACAGGTATCACGCTGGGTGTGAACCTCTCTACCCAGCATGGTTAGAAGACAACCAAAAGGGAATGGTGAGGCCAGGAGCCGATCGAGGGAATAGGATCATAGACGAAGATGCTAAGGCTCAAGTCAATACAACAGACTGCGCAAGAGGGTCCACGACTCTGAGAATGAGCACCGGGAAATACACGAGACAAATATGAGGCTGATCGACGAACGGAAGGAAATGGCTGTCACTTCCAACAGAAGGTTGGAGTATCTGGAGCGAGGATAAGTGGAGTTGGAGGGCAAAATCATAAAGAGGATTGAGGATTGCCAAAATGCTGAAGGAAGCGAAGGAGGACATTTGGCTAGAGCCTACCTACTGTTGGGTCTGCGCGAGTAGGGAAACCTGTATGATGGAGTCAGGAAGATCGAATCTGGAGAAGGTTCTTCTGGGACCAAGTAGGCTAGATTTATTCGCTTTCCTAGATGTAATAAGGCCAAGTGCCAATAGTGACATACCTTTATTATCTTACTGTTGTTTTGGGTTTCGTCTATTTTTATATTAATGAAATGAGTCATTTATTGGCATCTAAGTTCTCCAAATCAACTTGTCGCTAGGCCTACCTCGGGCACAACAAGGCTCCCAAAATTAGGACGCGAATTTCATCTTTCTGCAATACATGTTTAAATACTGCAAGTACTCTTTTCAAAACCATTACTGACTTGGCTACCTTTTATTTTTTTTCTTTCTTTTTGATTATTCTCATTCCCTAAAAAGGTTGGTTCGCACATACTGGCATCATCAGCATATCACACCAGATCTGGAGGCCCTCCATCACCTCCTCCTCCAAGTAATACGAGAAGCAAAGGGAAGGCTAAAATGGACAACTTAAGTGTATTCAAAAGGAAAATGCGGAGAATGCAGAAACTTCAGATAGTCGGAGTACTCCGGCACCAAATGATTCAGTTTTACGGTTGGAACAAAAGATACTAGATCTACAGGGACAACTTGAGCAGGTCCGCAACTTAGCAAACCTATCGCTCACCCTGAATTTCCCCGATGTAAACCAACATAACACCAAAAACCCAGCAACCCCCCCCGACCCCCAAAAAAAAACTAACACTAGAACCCAACACCCACCAAAACCNTGTTTCACCAGTCATTCCTGAACCCCAGAATTCCACAATGATCACCACCATATCAGATTCCAGGCCACCAAAACAACCCTATATATGTAGAAACCCTACCTCACTCCCTCAACCCATCTCCTATGCATCGGAATCTATTGAGAATGACATGCTCATTAAGAACCTGACCGAGGAGCTCAAGAAGTTGACCAGCCGAGTTCAAGGCGTAGAAGGAGGCAAGGGGATAGAAGGTCTGAACTACGAAGACCTATGCATACAGCCGTATGTAGAACTACCAGAGGGTTACAAACCTCCCAAGTTCGAGATGTTTGACGGTACAAGTGATCCTAGGATTTATCTGAGGAACTATTGTGACAAGCTTGTCAGGGTCAGAAAGGATGAAAAGATCCGGATGAAACTCTTTATGAGGAGTCTTACGGGAGATGCTTTGTCCTGGTACATCAGGCAGGATCCAAAGAAATGGTCCAACTGGGTGAGTATGGCATCTAATTTCATGGACCGATTCAGGTTCAACACAAAAAATGCACCAGATGTTTTCTACAGCCAGAACCTCAAGAAGAAGCCCGCCGAGACTTTCCGCGAGTATGCTACTCGATGGAGGTCGGAAGCGGCCAAGGTCAGACCATCTTTGGATGAGGAACAAATGAACAAGTTCTTCGTCAGAGCACAGGATCCGCAATATTATGAAAAATTGATGGTTATTGAAAACCATAAGTTCTCTGACATCATCAAACTTGGCGAAAGGATCGAAGAAGGCATCAAGAGCGGGATGGTAACGAACATTGAGGCATTGCAGGCCACTAATAAAGCATTGCAGTCAGGGGGTATATCCAAGAAGAAGGACGTGGGGGCAGTAATGGTGGCCCAAGGCCCAAAATCTCCACTCACATACCAAACACCTCCACCCACAAACCAAACACCTCCACCCACATACCAAACACCTCCACCTACATATCAACCCTCATCTTCCAGATATTCCCAACCGGCCAATGTCTATCACACATATAATTCGCAACCATCTCATTTCCAGTCACCTACAACTCGTCGAAACTACCCAAGGCCACGACCCAATTCTGACCGCAAACCACCCAGGCAATACACCGCTATTGCGGAACCCATCGACTAGCTGTATGAAAGGTTAAAAGCCGCTAGTTACGTCACTCCTATTCCCGCTGTGGCAGTGGAGAACCCATCCCAATGGGTCAACCCAACAAAACCTGTGCATATCACTCCGGTATGAAAGGGCACACCATTGACGGATGCCGCACATTGAAGGACAAAATCCAGCCTTTGATTAACAACAAGATCATCCAGGCAAAGGAGGCTACGCCTAATGTCCGCAATAACCCCCTCCCAAACCATAGAGGTGAAGGTGTCAATGTGATAGAGATGGATGAAGAATGGGATCCGGAGGGATCAATCAGACTTATCAAAGAGGGTGACGATCCCAAGAAACCCGCAGTCACTCTCAACCCCATTATAGTGCAGGTACAGCCGCAAGTGGAGGTCGAGGTAACTACGTCAGTCCCATTTGAAGTTAAGGTAGCACCCCCTGCAGTTGCACCTATTCCATTTGAGGTGAAAGTAGCCACACCATTTACAGTGACAGTATCAACCACACCACCTTTCAGCACCGAGGCTGTACTATGGGATTATGTGGCCGAAGCTAGAAGAAAAGGAAAAACCAAGATGGGGGAATCTAGCGCTGCACAAGGGATGACTAGGACCGGAAGGGTCTATACGCCCGAGCTCTTAGGAGAGTCCAGTAAATAGGCCCCTAACAGACCTCCCGTTATTGAAACAGGTCTAGATGACCTCTGGAGGAAAGTACAAGTAAGGGAGTATTCAGTTATCGATCACCTGAACAAGACTCCCGCTCAAATCTCTATCCTATCACTGCTACATAATTCAGAAGCACACAGGAACACTCTAATGACAGTATTGAACGAAGCATTGTGCCCAATAACATCACAGGCTGAGAAATGGCTAACATGGTGGGACAGGTGTTGGAAAGTCACAAAATTACTTTCCACGAGGATGAGTTTCCGCCTGAGGGTCTGAATCACAACAGGGCACTGCACATCACAGTGAAATGCGAAGACTACTTCATTACCAGGGTCCTGATTGATGGAGGATCCAGTCTCAATATTTGCCCATTGACAACACTGAAGAGGTTGGGCAATGGCCTACACGAGATACAAGAAGGGACCATGAACGTGAAGGCTTTTCATGGGTCTCAGAGAGCTACCATCAGAGAAATTAATCTCTGTCTGCAAATGGGGCCTACGTGGTTTGATGTCGAGTTTCAGGTGCTGGACATATCTGCATCCTACAATCTGCTATTAGGACGACCATGGATACACGTCGCTGAGGCTGTGGAGGTGATCATTCACGGGGACGGGAGTAACCCCATTTACACCAGTCAAACCATCCCGGTTATCGGGAATAGAAGAAGGTTAGGAGGGGAAACCTATCATCACATCGAACGTGTCAATGCCATTGAGAAAGACAAATGGTGGAGCAACAAGATAGAAAACATACTAGCAAGGTCTGGGTATGAACCCGACAAAGGGCTTGGGAAGAATCTCCAGGGAATTACCAAACCAATACAGCTGAAACGTCACGGTACCACTTTCGAGCTCAGATACCAGTATACATGGCAAGAATATGATGACTGGTCGCCTCCATGGCGTGGACCTTATTACCCTCTCGAGCAACCAGTGCCACATCTGGGTCAGACTTTTTCACTAAGGTGATACAATATAGGGAACTGCAGAAAAAGAAACATTAGCTAGGCTGAGGAATCTGTTCCTGGAGGACGAGGATATGGACTGCAGTGCAATAATTAAGGAGGAGGAGGATGAAGGCATCACTATTCAGACTGTGGAGAAGGGAGTTGTTCTCAAGAACTGGACTGCCACACTATCCCGGGCCCGCCGAGTCCCTGGGCAGCTTGGCAATCAACTTAATTTTATTTCTATAGCCATGCTAGGCGTCTAAGATTTTCAGTAATTTTATTTTTAAAGACTTGTTTCAAATAAATGCTCGACTCATCAAGCCGTACTTGTTTTGAATGTTTTCAGTTCTAATCAATGCATTGCTATTTATCATTCATTATTACCTTTCACACTTTTCTTTCTACAGCATTATTATTACTTTTCTTGATGAATCGATGGCTGTGACATGTAATGAGGCAACGCGATATAAGGATAGTGACTCGGATGAAGAAGATGAAATACCTGAAGAAGTTGTTAGGGAGGTTGAGAACTTTGAGAATAAGCGTAAGTCCAACCTGGACGAAACCGAAGCAGTAAATTTGGGAGACGCCGAAACCGTCAAGGAGACTCGCATTAGCATTCACTTATCACTGACAGAGAAAGAGGAGTACATTCGTTTCTTAAAGGAGTATGAGGACATCTTTGCACGGTCATATGATGACATGATCGGTTTGAGCACATCCATAATGGCTCACAAATTGCCTACCAATCCCATGTGTCCGCCAGTGAAGCAGAAACTCAGGAAATTCAAACCAGATATGAGCCTGAAAATCAAGGAGGAAGTTACTAAGCAGATCAAAGCCAAAGTCCTCAGAGTGGTTGAGTACCCAACCTGGTTAGCCAACATTGTACCAGTTCCGAAGAAAGATGGGAAAGTCAGAGTGTGTGTTGACTATCGAGACTTAAATAGAGCAAGTCCCAAGGACAACTTTCCACTGCCAAATATACACATCCTGATCGATAATTGCGCCAAACATGAACTCCAATCCTTTGTAGATTGCTTCGCGGGTATCACCAGATTTGGATGGATGAAGAAGACGCAGAGAAGACAACTTTTATTACACCATGGGGGGTATACTGCTACAAGATGATGCCATTCGGTCTAAAGAATGCTAGGGCTACTTACATGAGAGCCATGACAACCATCTTCCATGATATGATACACAAAGAAATAGACGTGTATGCGGACAACGTCATTATCAAATCCAAGAGGGCCGCGGATCACATAGCAAACGTGAGAAAGTTCTTTGACAGGTTAAGGAGGTACAACTTAAAACTGAACCCCGCAAAGTGTGCATTCAGGGTCCTCGCAGGAAAGTTACTGGGATTCATTGTCAGTCGTCGAGGGTTCAAGCTAGACTCGTCTAAGGTTAAGGTTATTCAGGAGTTACCGCCGCCTAGGAGCAAAAAGGACGTGATGAGCTTCCTCGTACGTCTCAACTATATCAGTCGCTTCATAGCGCAGTCCACAGTTATATGTGAACCCATCTTCAAAATACTGAGGAAAGATGCCGAAACAAGCTGGACCGAGGATTGTCAGAAAGCTTTTGACAAAATCAAGGAGTACCTGTCCACACCACCGGTCTTGGTTCCGCTAGAGCTAGGCCGACCTTTGCTACTCTATCTATCGGTATTAGATGGAGCCTTCGAATGTGTTCTGGGACAACATGACGAGACAGGGTGAAAGGAGCAACCATATACTACCTGAGTAAGAAATTCACACCTTATGAAGCGCGATACTCTCTGCTGGAGCGCATTGTGCTTTGACCTGGACGACCCAGAAATTGAGGTATTACTTCTGTGCCTATACCACGTACCTCATATCTAGGATGGACCCTCTGAAGTACATATTTCAAAAACCATGCCGACTGGGAAGTTAGCCAAGTGGCAGATACTGTTAAGTGAGTTCGATATCGTCTATGTAACTCAAAAGGCGGTCAAAGGACAAGCATTGGTAGACCATCTTGCTGAAAATCCTGTGGGAGGAGAATACAAACCCTTGAAAATGTATTTTCCCAGTGAAGAAGTGTCATTCGTAGGAGAGGACATTACTGAAGCATACGACGGTTGGAGGATGTTCTTTGATGGCGTCGCAAATTTCAAAGGAGTGGGCATTGGAGCGGTTTTGGTGTCAGAGACAGGTCAACATTATCCGGTATCTGCCAAACTTAGATTTCCCTGCACCAACAACAGGCAGAATATGAAGCCTGCATACAAGGGCTCAACATGGCAATCGACATGAATATTCAAGAGCTGCTGGTAATCGGTGATTCAGATTTGCTTGTGCACTAGGTACAAGGAGAATGGGCCACCAAGAATTCTAAGATATTGCCATATCTGCACCATGTACAGGGATTGAGAAAGAGGTTCACGAAGATAAAGTTTCGACATCTTCCCAGAATTCAGAACGAGTTTGCCGATGCCTTGGCCACCTCGTCGTCCATGATGCAACATTCAGATAAGAATTTCATTGATCCCATCCCAGTGAGAATCCATAATCAACCAGCGTATTGTGCCCATGTTGAAGACGAAACGGATGGAAAACCTTGGTTCCATGACATCCGGGAATATTTGGCGAAAGGAGAATACCCAGAGCATGCGAACCATACTCAGAAACGCACGCTCCGAAGATTGTCCAATAATTTCTTCCACAGTGGAGGAAACTTGTATAGAAGAACTCCTAATTTGGGATTGCTGAGATGTGTCTATGCAAAAGAGGCTTCTATGCTACTTGAGGAGATACATGCTGGGACCTGCGACCCACATATGAATGGTTTTGTCTAGGTCAAGAAGATACTTAGGGCCGGTTATTCTTGGATGACCATGGAGACATATTGCGTCCAGTATGTCCAAAAATGCTACCAGTGTCAAGTGCATGCTTATATGATAAAGGTGCCGCCAAACGAGCTCAATGCAACAAGCTTACCTTGGCCATTCGCCGCATAGGTAATGGATGTCATCGGTGCGATTGAGCCCACTGCTTCAAACGGGCACATGTTTATTCTGGTGGCCATTGACTACTTTACAAAATGGGTGGAGGCTACATCCTACAAAGATGTAACCAAGAAGGTCATTGCAGATTTTGTCAAGGATCATATTGTTTGCCGATTTAGAATTCCCGAGTCCATTGTCACTGATAATGCCACCAATCTCAAAAGTGATCTGATGAAAACCATGTGTGAAACTTTCAAAATCAAGCACAAGAATTTCACAGCCTATAGACCTCAGATGAATGGAGCCGTAGAAGTTGCCAACAAAAACATCAAGAAGATACTAAGAAAGATGGTAGAAAACCACAAACAATGGCATGAGAAGCTACCCTTTGCTCTATTGGGATACCGCACTATAGTTCGCACGTCAACCGGAGCAACTCCCTACATGCTGGTTTATGGTACCGAAGCTGTCATCCCAGCCGAGGTAGAGATCCCTTCTTTAAGAATCATACAGGAAGCTGAACTCAGCGATGTAGAATGGATAAGGAGCCGCTATGAGCAATTGGCCCTTATAGATGGAAAAAGAATGAATGCAGTATGTCACAGTCAACTTTATTAGAACAGAATGTCCAGAGCTTTCAACAAGAGGGTCAAACCAAGACAGTTTGCACCAGGACAGCTGGTACTGAAGAAGGTCTTCCCACATCAAGATGAAGCCAAAGGGAAATTCTCTCCCAACTGGCAAGGTCCTTATATGGTTCACAGGGTGCTAACAGGAGGGGCGCTCATACTTGCGGAAATGGACGGAGAAATCTGGCCAAAACCAATCAATTCCGACGCAGTCAAGAGATACTATGTTTAGACTATTTACATTTCTTCATCTGATGTAATTGAACTACGCTTGACCTGATTCCCGTTTATGAGGATACGTAGGCAACCCTGTGGGTTTGGTCATATAATAATAAAATTTCTATTTCCCCTAGGATCAGAAACTGGGGCAGAATTTTGAGGAGGACCCTCAAAATTCCGGAGCAAGTTCAGCCAACGCCAGCATATTCCAGATGATCAGAAATTGGTTAAGAAACTGGGGCAAAATTTTGAGAAGGATTCTCGAAATTCCAAAGAAGGATCAACAAGTTTCGTCACTCGCAAACGGCCGAAGGATCATCTACTAAACTGGGGCAGAATTTTGAGGAGGACCCTCCAAATTCTAACACGAGAAAGCTGCAATGTCTCTAAAATGCTTTAGAGTCACTAGTTCATCTGAAATTACTGGATATTTCACCATATTTCAAAAATAACTCTATTTTTCATCAATAATTGCATATTACTTTCGAAAACTCTATTTCTGTAACAGCCAGGTTACCCAGGGAAACTCAAACAAAGCCTCCAGAACGGAGGAGTAAAGCCAGCAGACAAAGGCACGAACCAATCTCCCCTTACAAAACTTACAATTTTTCTTTGAACGCAGGCATTTGATGTAACAGTAGCATTCACAAATATGTACCCGCAGCAAAACTACTATCAATCAGACCACCGGACACCGAATAGATCTCAAGCTAAGAAATACTCTACTCTTATTTGCTACCTGTTCTTTGCATGGGACTAAGCCCTATCCCGCATCCTACATGAGACTAAGCCCTGTCTCATATCTTGTATGAGGCTAAGCCCTGCCTCCTTATTTGCATAAGGCTAAGCACTGCCTTCTCTTTGCATGGGACTAAGCCCTGTCCCACATCTTGCATGAGACTAGCTCTATCTCCACCTTGCATGAGGCTAAGCCCTGCCTCCATATTTGCATTTGCACGAGCCTAAGCTCTGTCTCCCCTCTTGCATGACGCTAAGCCCTACCTCCATATTTGTATAAGGCTAAGCACTGCCTTCTCTTTGCATGGGACTAAGCACTGTCCCGCATCCTGCATGAGACTAAGCCCTGTCTCAAATCTTGCATGAGGCTAATCCCTGCCTCCATTCTGCATAAGGCTAAGCTCTGCATTCTCTTTGCATGAGACTAAGCCCTGTCCCGCATCCTACATGAGACTAAGCCCTGTCTCAAATCATGCATGAGGCTAAGCCCTGTCTCAAATCTTGCATGAGGCTAAGCCCTGCCTCCATTCTGCATAAGGCTAAGCTCTGCCTTCTCCTGCATGAGACTAAGCTCTGTCTCGACCTTGCATGAGGCTAAGCCCTGCCTCCATATTTGCATTTGCATGAGGCTAAGTTCTGTCTCCCCTCTTGCATGAGGCTAAGCCCTGCCTCCATATTTGTATAAGGCTAAGACCTGCCTTCCATCTGGACTAAGCCCTGTCCCGTATCTTGCGTGAGACTAAGCTCTATCTCCGATTTTTGCATAAGGCTAAGCATTGCCTTCTCATGGGACTAAGCATTGTCCCTCCTTGCATAAATGTTGCTCTATTCCGGTACTATCTATTTTCTCCTCTTTAGGGCTAAGCTCTGCCCTCAACCTCACAAGACTAAGCCTTGTCTTGTTGACTTTAGCATCATATTGTTGCATCTCATGGGCTGAAATATCGCCAACCTATCCAAAGGCGCCATAGTCTAAAGGCATCATCCTCATAGCCGGAAGACACCATGCCATGGCCTAAGGATCTCTCAAATTTGCATATCATTATTCAAAGGCGACATGGTTCGGAGGCACCATTTTCATGGCCAGAGAACATCATTCCATGGCCTGCGAATCTCTTATCTCACAATTCATGGCCCAGGACATCATGGTCTAAGGACGTCATCATTAATCGTCCAAAGACAACTTTCATGGTCCGAAGGGAATCCGCATCATGTTTAAATTTCCGCACAAATACATGTTCGTAGCTTCTCCTTATCTGCAGGTGATCAATAAGCAACCGCTATCCCAGCAGGAACGACCTCGCTCCAGTTCCTTCAACTATCTCAAACTTGACCGTTCACCATAACCACTCTTTCACCCATCCTGAAATCTCGTGTCCGTTTCTTGTAATGACTTCATCGGTATATTCCGCCAATGGATCTAGAAATACACATGGCCTGATTCCTGTAAAACCAGGGATATGTAGGCAACTCAAAGACCAGAGTCCGGCTTTTATCTTTCAAAACATCCCATTCGGTCAAAATTGGCCATTATTTCTTTACCCGAAAACTCTTTCGTCCTTCCCGGGTAAAGAGGGGCAGCTGTTGACACCCAGTTTTTCCCTATAATATTTTTTAAGTACATATATACTTTCAAAACTATGCATTAGAATCAATTGATATTTTTCAATAATTTCTATATTTTTAAATTGATTTTATCCTAGTATTTTATTTACATAAATAGTTACAAATCGCATCACAAATGGCTTTACAGCATTTCATGACTTAATATTGCTATTTATAGTTATATTAAGTTCAAATTATTTCATAAATGGCCAGATTTACACCTTTTGGTTACAATTGCACTAATTTTAGCAATTATAGCCCATGCATACATCACTGCATTATTTTTCCAGAAATTGGTCCATTATATTTTTAAAATATAGCATAATTATTTTAAAGCAGTTCTATGCATGAAAATTATTTTTTTTCTTATTGATAATTATTTTATAAAATATTTTTATCAACTATTTGGGTATTTAACAAATAGCCTTTTAATTTTCTCTAATTTTCGGACCTAACCCACTAAGACCAGGCACAAACCAATCAGACCCAACCCCAATTAAACGTAAGCCGACCTAGGCCCCTCCTAATCCTGGCCGTTGATATCTGAGATCAATAGCCCTTATTTGTTCTTACCTTTTTTAATCAAACGACCCCCTAAACCCTAACCATTCTCACCAAACAGCTGCCCTAGAATCCCTAACCCTCTCCGTCTCTCTGTGACCCAACCTTAACCCTATGCGCCGCCACCCAAAACCAGCACTAATCCCTTTGATTCCTATTCGATCTATGGATTTCCATAGCTGTATGAGACCTCTACTTGTCTCCTACTTCCCTTGGTTGCTTGATTTTGTGATTTCATGGAAGGACCTTGAAGAGATCTAGTCCAGATCTCGTTCAAAACTCTCCAAGAATCTGTCTATGGTCTGTGAGTGCTTTTGATCGAGGTTTTACGGCTCAAATCTCTGATTCAAAGGCTAGATTCTCTTTACCCTTTTCTCTTTTCTTAAAAAAACCTAATGTTTGGACTTGAATCGGTTCAGATCTCTGTAGATCTGGAGTGATTCTGAGTTCATCACTGATTTTTCTTAAGGTTCCCTTATTTTTTTACCGATTAACCAATTTTTGAGCACTTTGTCATATCAGGGTTTGGTCTTCTTGTTGTTTGTTGGTCAAATCTCTGTGCATCTGAAGTGTTTTCAAATTCCCATGGTTGTTCTTTAAGGTTGTTTTGCTTCTCTACTACTAACCGATTTTTAGCACTACGCTATTTTAGGTTTTTCACTTCTCTGACTTCTGTTGTTTGAATCCCTGTATGTTTGAGGTGCTTTCAAGTTTCCATGGCTGTTTTCTTTAAGGGTTCTTTGACCTCTATGCCGTCAGTCAACTTTAAGTGTTTTCAAATTAAGGTTATTCCCAGACTTCTCTTCAAGGGGTTTTTCTACTTTCAATGATAAAAATGTTCATCTCTTTACGTATTTGGTTAATCTTTGTATGTATTCGAACCCTAGATGTTTCTAATGGTTACACTGGTTTCTTCTATTATGCCTATTTCTGTGAACTAGTCGTATTAACTGACTATATTTAGGGATTTAAGTGATTTTCCTATTAAATCCAGTATTCTTTGGGACTTTTGTTGCTTAGTTGATTTCTATTTAGGGAATTCAAATAGTTCTTTCCTGATTAAAATCAGTATTTTCCGAAATTTTTACTTGTTTCCCTATTGTGACTAATTACACTTGCCTTAATTAGTTATCAGTAGTTTGGGGATTTCAAGGACTCCTTATATGGTATGGTGTTGATTTATTACCTTATTTGAGTCTTAGTTCTGACCGTTAATTGATTGCTCCCCAATTAAGGTGTCTATTCCGGACTCCTCTATGGGAATCGATTTTGTGACTGATTAATTACTCCTAATTGATTGGACTGTGATTCTTTTATCTTATTTTGATTCACCACTAAAGTTCTATATATACCCTCTCATTCTGCTCCTTCAGGACACGAACAGTAGTTCAGAATACACAAACATACGTTCAAACACTCTCTCTTTCTTTGCTACTTGTGCTAATTGTTGGCCTAGCCGGCTGAAAGCCAAGGCTAGACAGTGGATTTGCACTAGCTTCTTTCATATTCTGCATTTTTTTCTTCTTTAATTGGTATGTCTCCAGTTAAATTCTGAAACTCAACCTTATGTGATCTATGTCAATACACCCATGTTTATTCCTGCATTAGTTACTCAACTTGTTTCTTTGTTTGCTATTAGTAAGCATGTCTAAGTTATGCTTGATGTGTAATCAGCATGTCTAATTTCACTTAGTTCTTAAATACATGCCTAGCATGTTTACTTGGATCCCTTACCCCCTCCCTTTTAATGGGTATGACTATGTAACTACTTAGTTTTCTAGTGCATTTCAATTAGTCCTGTGTAACGACCCGGCCGGTCGTTTTTGGAATTTACGCCCCGATCCCCTATTAACTGTTTTCCCCAAATTTATTTATGCTATTTTGAATTGCCGGGATGTTCGATCTTCAGTTTCGGAGAGTTTTGGGACACTTAGTCCCTAAATGAGAGCTTAAGTGTTGGAAAACTGACCATAGTCAGAACAGTGTGAAGACGTCCTCGTTATGCAAATTCGATGGTTCCGTTAGCTTTGTTAGGTGATTTCGGGGCTGGGAGCGTGTTTGGAATGTGTTTTGGAGGTCCGTAGCTAAGTTAGGCTTGAAATGCCGAAGTTTGAATTTTTGAAGTTTCCGGTCCGATAGTGAAATTTTGATCCGAGGGTCGGAATGGAATTCCGGAAGTTGCAGTAGTTCCGTCATGTCATTTGGGATGTGTGTGTAAAATTTTAGGTCATTCGGACGAGGTTTGATATAATTTCTGATCGAAAGTGTGTTTTTTTTAGAGTTTTTGAAGTTCTTAAGGTTGAATTCAATGAAAATAGGTGTTTTGGTGTTGTTTGTAGCGTTCCGAAGGTTGGAAAAAGTTTGAACGATGTTTTAGGCTATGTTGGTGCAATTGGTTTGAAGTCCCGGGGACTCGGCTGAGTTTCGGGTAGGTTCCGGGATATTTTTAGGCCAAAAATCAAAGCCATTGCAGGTCCAGAAGAGTTGCAGGCCTCAGAACCCACCAATGCGGTCCGCACAAAATCCAGTGCGTCCGCGATGGGGGGTTGCTTCACTGGTCCTACTTCGGGAGCTCATATCTTTTTTTCTACAAGGAAGTTTGAGATAATTCAAAAACGAAAGTTGTAGCCCTTCGGGTCTAGTTTCCTAAAAGCCAAAGAAATCATAATTTGGACATCTGTAGCGAAAGTTATGGCCAAAATATAAAAGCCTGTCAGTGCAGTCAAGATCTGTGCGGCCGCCGTCATTTTTGTGCGGACCGCACTGGTTTGGTGAGGACCACGGTCGTTTTTTTGCGGTCCGCAGAGGTGGAAATCTGGGGGGTGGTCTATTAATACGAGGTTTTGGGTTTTATTTGATATTTTGACCTAGAGAGCTCGGATTTTGGGATTTTTCGAAGGTTTTTCAAGAAATTCATCGGGGTAAGTGATTCTAACTCAGATTTGGCTAGAGTTCATGAATCTATCATTGAATTCATCATTTTATTCGTGATTTGGGATGGAATTTGGGAAGAAAAATTGTGTAATATTTCAAAAATATAAAATGATGATTTGAAGGACCAAATTATATCGGAATTGGATAATTTTCATATGTTTAGATTCGTGAGGATGTGAGGATTCTGAAAATGTTAATTTCATCTGATTCCGAGATGTTGGCCTGAGGGGCATTTTTGTTATTTTACCTAATTTTGCGTCTTAGCTTTGAATTAAATAGTAGAATCAGTTGCTTGAGATGTTATTTACGATATGTAATTGAATTGAATAGATTAGGGCCATTTGGAGTCGGATACTCGTGGCAAACGTGTGATTTCGAGTTGATTTTGGAGCCGGTTCGAGGTAAGTGGCTTGTCTAACCTTGTGTGGGGGACCTTTCCCCTTAGGATACGATATTTGGTAATTGAATGCCTTGTACGTGAGGTGACGAGCGCGTACTTGAGCAAATTGTTGAAAACCCGGTTTTTACTTAAAATATTTAGACTGAGTTCCTTTCGTATCTGCTTTATTCTACTTGCAATTATAGCCTGTGTTAGTTTAGAAAAGTATGCTTAGTTGATTTAAATTGCCTATTTGCTTAAGTTGCCTTGATTGTACTACGTGAAGCATGTTAGGCTAGAACTATTTGTTGCTTGTATTTTTGTGCTTCATTTCTGAATATCCTCTTGTTGTGGTTGCGCATTTACATTGGGACTACGGATGTGGGATTCCGGTAGCTCCCCCCTTGTTTGTTTACTTTGGGACTACGGGTTAGATTCTCGGTTGATCCCCCTGCACATTTACTTTGGGACTACGGGTTAGATTCCCGGTAGATCCCCCTGCACATTTACCTTGGGACTACGGATCGGATTCCGGTAGATCCCCGCGCATTGATAGTTGGTCTACGGGACGGTATCCCGGGAGATCCTTCAGATATACACATATGACGGACTACGGGACGGTATCCCGGGAGATCTTTGGATAGTTGATGGGATGGACTACAGGACAGTATCCTGGGAGATCCTCGTTGTTGGTACTGGTATTGAGCTGTTTACTCCGTGTTACCTTATTCTCTATGTGTTATTTGTTGCTTTGTATAACCTGTCTTACTTCATAGCCGTACTCATTATTACTGCTTATTTTATACTGTTGCAAAACTTATTATTATGATTAACTTCAGTAGGGCCCTGACCTTCCTCGTCACTACCCGATCGAGGTTAGGCTTGGCACTTACTGAGTACCGCTGTGTTGTACTCATGCCCCTTTTGCGCATGTTTTCCATGTGCAGATCCAGGTACCTCCACCCAGGCGCATTATCCTTGAGGCAGGGAGAGCTACGGAGACTTCGAGGTACATCTGCCGCGTCCGCAGACCGAAGAGTCTCCTTCTTTACTCTACCTTGTAGCGTTTAGCCTTCTATCGTAATTTTGATGTAGACCTTTCTAGAGATTAGAGCACTTTACTGTATTCTTCTATCTTGTGTTCCCGTGAGTTTTCGGGTTTTGGGGTGATATTGTAGACTTCCGCGTTACTGAGTCGTATATGTCGAGCGACATCTATATACAGTTTTCTTCTAGTTGTTTAGTTTTAATTATTTATTTCCGCATGTTATGTTTTTTTTCGCATTGTTAGGCTTACCTAGTCGTAGGGACTAGGTGCCATCACGATATGTTCACGGAGGGCGAACTGGGGTCGTGACAAGTTGGTATCAGAGCTCTAGTTTCATAGGAGTCACGGGACACAAGCCGGTTTACTATAGTCTCACTGATCGGTACGGAGACGTCTGTACTTATCTACGAGAGGCTATGTAACCGTTAGGAAAATTTCACTTCATTTGATTCCCTGTCGTGCAAAATTTTTGACATCACAATCCTAAACTCCTGCCTTCTATTCTCTCACAGATGGTGAGGACACGTGCTACTCGAGATGATCAGGCACCCACGCCCCCTACTGCAGCCGTCAGAGGCCGGGGCCGGGGTAGAGGCCGAGGACGCGCGCGTGGTGCAGCCAGGGCACCTGCGCGAGCTGCCGTCGAGGTACCACCAGCAGACCCAGCCGGAGTTCAGGCACCCGACACGCCTACTGCCACTATATCTCCAGCCCTTCGGGAGACTTTGGCTCAGTTCCTAAGCATGTTTGGTACGTTGTTTAAGGCGGGATTGATTCAGGTTGTACCGACTACTTCACAATCGGGGGAGGGACCCAGATTCCCGCCGCCCCCACTCCAGAGCAGCAGGTTCCCATTGGTCAGGTTCCACGCGTCATGGCGACACAGCCTGTGGTCCCAGTTCAGCGGGTGGTGAGGACCTCTCGCCAAGTAGGAGACAGGTGGGTCCAGGAGAGAGAGGACAGACGTGGTCATGAGGGAGAGTATAGAGGAGTGAGTAGGCCTTGTAGATTGGGGAGGCCCGCTAGTCCTTATTTTGGGGGAAGAGTATGACACGGTAGAGGTTTTGTGGGTCAGCCAGCTCAGTCTGCATCCTAGATTTCACACAGAGTTTCGGGTGTTCAGGGGTCTTGGAGTACCCGTACTGCACAGTTTCCACCGCTACGTCGGCCGCGAGGTTGCTTTGAGTGTGGTGACATGTGCCATGTGGTGATGTATTGCCCCAGACTCGGGAGGAGTGCACCTCCACAGACTTCTCAGCCACAGCGCGCCCCGCAGAGTTCTCAGGCTATTGTTAGAGCCCCAGTTGCAACCCCACCTGCCCGTACCGAGGCTGTTGCCTCCGATTCTGTCATCACAGGTATTGTCATGGTTTGTTATAGAGGTGTACCGATTCTATTTGATCTAGGCTCCATTTATTTTTATGTGTCTTCTTATTTTGCTCCGCATTTGAATGTACCTCGGGATTCCTTCGAGTCTTCCTGTNGATTTTGTTCTCTGTGCAACCATCACGGCACTCACATCCTTTTTCTTGGACGTTCCACCAGACTGTAGAGCCTTGTTGGTAGCCTGCAATGCCTCAAAATTAGTGACCATACCACTTTTAATGCCTTCCTCGATCCTTTCCCCTAGCTTGATGATGTCGGAGAATTTTTGGCCTTCAATCAGCATCAACCTCTCATAATATTATGGGCCCTGAGCTCGGACGAAAAACCTATTCATCTTGTGAACTGTCGTGATGGCACCTAGTATCTACAACTAGGTAAGCCTTACAAGTGCGGAAAAATAACTAAACTTACGGAAAGAATAATCAAAAACAAAATAACTGAATGGAAACAATAGTTAAAATGCCACTCGGCATATACAACACGACATTCTCAAACCAAGTACACTATCCCAAAACCCGAAATCTCATGAAACCACAAACCATTGAATACCTAACAGTGTCTAACTCCAGATTTGTCTAATCAAAGAAAAGAAATACAGAAGGGCTAATACTTAAAAGCGAGAATAGAAAGGGACTCCTCGGTCTGCGGACGCGGCAGATATACCTTGAAGTCTCTACAGAAGCGCCTCGCCTCAAGGATGATAAGACTGAGCGAAAGTACCTGGATCGAATAGAACCGATGCATCCCCGAACCGGTAGGCAATATCAAAACTGGGGCTGCAGTCAGGGCCGTCTTGAACTTCTGAAAGCTCGCCTCGCACTCCTCCGTCCACTAAAATGGAGCACCCTTCTGGGTCAATCTAGTCATAGGGGCTGCAATCGATGAAAACCCCTCCACAAAATCGACGGTAATAGCCTGCCAAGCCAAGGAAACTGCGAATCTCTGTAGCCGAAGATGGTCTGGGCCAACTCTGCACTGCCTCTGCCTTCTTCGGATCCACCCGAATGCCCTCACTCGATACCACGTGACCCAAGAATGCCACGGAATCCAACCAAAACTGACATTTTGAAAACTTTGCATATAGCTGCACTGAGGCCGCCACCTCCGATTCTGTCATCACAGGTACCATCTTGGTCTGTCACAGAAATGCATCGGTTCTATTCGATCCAGGCTGCACTTACTCTTATGTGTCTTCTTATTTTGCTCCGTATTTGGGGGTACCTCGGCATTCTTTGAGTTCCCTAGTTTATGTTTCTACTCCTGTGGGAGATTCTCTTGTTATGGACCGCGTTTACTGGTCATGTTTGGTTATTCTTGGTGGTTTTGAGACCAGGGCTGACTTATTATTACTCAGCATGGTTGATTTTGATATTATTTGGGCATGGACTGGTTGTCGCTCCATTATGCTATTCTTGATTGTCACGCCAAAACCGTGACGCTGGCCATGCCAGGTGTACCACGTATTGAGTGGAGGGGTGCCTTAGGTCACACTCCCAGTAGAGTTATTTCTTTCCTTAAGGCTCAGCGTATGGTTGAGAAAGGTTGTGATGCGTACTTAGCTTATGTGAGAGATGCTAGTACGGATACTCCTTCTGTTGATTCAGTCCTAGTAGTACGGGATTTCCCCGATGTGTTTCCAGTTGATCTTCCGGGCATGCCACCCGACAGGGACATTGATTTTGGCATTGATCTATTGCCGGGTACTCAGCCCATCTCTATTTCTCCGTACCGTATGGCTCCTCCTGAGTTGAAGGAGTTGAAGGAGCAATTGCAGGAATTACTTGATAAGGGTTTTATTCGGCCCAGTGTATCGCCTTGGGGTGCTCCTGTGTTATTTGTGAAGAAGAAGGATGGTTCTANCTAAGATTGATTTGCGCTGACTGTGGATATCAGATTCATGAGCTTCACGCCACATGACCTTTGATAGACTCATCGTACAAAATATTAGTAATACGAGTCCTTGTTATGTCATTGGGTGACCAATGCCCCAGCAGCCTTCATGCATCTGATGCATAGTGTATTCCGGCCATATCTTGACTCTTTTGTCATTGTCTTTATTGATGATATTCTGGTGTATTCCCGGAGTCGGGAAGATCACGAGCAGCACCTGAGGACAGTGCTTCAGACTCTGAGGGAAAAGAGATTATATGCAAAGTTTTCAAAATGTGAGTTTTGGTTGGATTCTGTGGCATTCTTGGGTCACGTGGTGTCGAGTGATGGCATTTGGGTGGATCCGAAGAAGGTGGAGGCCGTGCAGAGTTGGCCCAGACCGTCCTCAGCTACAGAGATTCGCAGTTTCCTTTGCTTGGCGGGCTACTACCGTCTTTTTGTGGAGGGGTTTTCCTCGCTTGCAGCCCATATGACTAGATTGACCAAGAAGGGTGCTCCATTTCAGTGGACAGAGGAGTGTGAGGCGAGCTTCCAGATGCTCAAGACAGCTTTGACTACAGCCCCAGTGTTGATATTGCCCACTGGTTCGGGGTCTTATACAGTTTATTGTGATGCCTCACGGGTTGGCCTTGGAGCGGTGTTGATGCAGGACGGTAGGGTGATTGCCTACGCATCCAGACAGTTGAAGATACATGACAAGAATTACCCTATCCACGACCTTGAGTTAGCTGCTATTGTTCATGCCTTGAAGATCTAGCGCCATTATTTGTACGGTGTGCCTTGTGAGATTTATACCGACCATCGGAGTTTGCAGCACTTGTTCAAGCAAAAGGATCTAAATTGCGCCAGAGGAGGTGGTTAGAGTTGCTGAAGGATAATGATATTACTATTCTGTATCACCCGGGCAAGGCCAATATGGTGGTTGATGCCTTAAGTCGTCGGGCGGAGAGTTTGGGGAGTTTGGCATATTTACCAGCTTCAGAAAGGCCTAGGGCGATAGATGTTCAGGCCCTAGCCAGCCAGTTTGTGAGATTGGATCTTTCGGAGCCCAGCCGGGTTCTAGCTTGTGTGGTCTCTCGGTCTTCCTTGTTTGATCATATCAGGGAGCGGCAGTATGATGAACCTCATTTGCTTGTCCTCAAGGACAAGGTGTTACATGGCGATGCTCGAGATGTGACCATTGGTGATGACGGAGTATTAAGGATGCAGGGTCGAGTTTGTGTACCCAATGTTGATGGGCTTAGGGAGTTGATTTTAGAGGAGGCCCACAGTTCGCGGTATTCCATTCATCCGGGTGCCGCGAAGATGTATCAGGATTTGAGGCAGCACTATTGGTGGAGGCGGATAAAGAGGGATATAGTTGGGTTTGTAGCTCGGTGCCTTAATTGTCAGCAGGATTTAGGTACTCGGGTGGAGTTGAGTACAACATTTCACCCCTAGACGAACGGACAGTCCGAGCGCACTATTCAGATTCTTGAGGATATGCTCCGTGCCTGTGTGACTGACTTTGGAGGGTCTTGGGATCAGTTCCTGCCATTGGCGGAGTTTGCTTACGACAACAGTTATCAGGCCAGCATACAGATGGCGCCGTATGAGGCTTTATATGGTAGGAGGTGTAGATCTCCGGTGGGTTGGTTTGAGTCGGGTGAGGCCAGGCTATTGGGCACAGAGTTGGTTCAGGACGCATTGGAGAAGGTTAAGGTGATTCAGGATAGACTCCGTACAGCCCAGTCTAGACAGAAGAGCTACGCGGACAGGGAGGTTCGTGATGTTTCGTATATGGTTGGAGAGCGGGTTCTGCTTCGGGTTTCGCCTATGAAGGGCGTTATGAGATTTGGGAAGAATGGGAAGTTGAGTCCGAGATTTATTGGCCCATTTGAGGTATTGAGGCGTGTTGGGGAGGTTGCCTATGAGCTTGCCTTATCTCCCAGCTTGGCAGGAGTTCATCCGGTATTTCATGTTTCGATGCTCCGGAGATATCACGGTGACCCGTCGCACGTGTTGGATTTCAGTTCAGTCCAGTTGGACAATGATCTATCCTATGTTGAGGAGCCAGTGGCTATATTGGACAGGTAGGTCAGAAAGTTGGGTCAAAGAACATTGCTTCAGAAAAGGTTCAGTGGTGGGGTCAGCCGGTCGAGGAGGCGAACTGGGAGACCGAGCAGGATATTCCCAGCCAGTACCCTCATCTTTTCACTACTTCAGGTATGTCTTTGTGCTCGTTCGAGGACGAACGAATGTTTAAGTGTGGGAGGATGTAACGACCCGGCCGGTCGTTTTTGGAATTTACGCCCCGATCCCCTATTAACTGCTTTCCCCAAGTTTATTTCTGCTATTTTGAATTGCCGGGATGGTCGGTCTTGAGTTTCGGAGAGTTTTGGGACACTTAGTCCCTAAATGAGAGCTTAAGTGTTGGAAAACTGACCATAGTCAGAACAGTGTGAAGACGGCCTCGGAATGGAAATCCGATGGTTCCGTTAGCTTCGTTAGGTGATTTCGGGGTTGGGAGCGTGTTCGGAAAGTATTTTGGAGGTCCGTAGCTAAGTTAGACTTGAAATGCCGAAGTTTGAATTTTTAAAGTTTCCGGTCCGATAGTGAAATTTTGATCCGAGGGTCGGAATGGAATTCCGGAAGTTGCAATAGTTCCGTCATGTCATTTGGGATGTGTGTGTAAAATTTCAGGTCATTCGGACGAGGTTTGATAGACTTTTTGATCGAAAATGTGTTTCTTTTTAGAGTTTTTGAAGTTCTTAAGGTTTAATTCAATGAAAAATAGATGTTTTGGTGTTGTTTGTAGCGTTCCGAAGGTTGGAACAAGTTTGAACGATGTTTTAGGTTATGCTGGTGCAATTGGTTTGGAGTCTCGGGGACTCGGGTGAGTTTCGGGTAGGTTCCGGGATGTTTTTAGGCCAAAAATCAAAGCCATTGCAGGTCCAGAAGAGTTGCAGGCCTCAGAACCCACCAATGCGGTCCGCACGAAATCCAATGCGTCCGCGGTGGGGGGCTGCTTCACTGGTCCTTCTTCGGGAGCTCATATCTTTTTTTATACAAGGAATTTTGAGATGATTCAAAAACGAAAATTGTAGCCCTTCGTGTCTAGTTTCCAGAAAGCTAAAGAAATCATAATTTGGACATCTGTAGCGAATGTTATGGCCACAATACAGAAGCCTGTCACTGCAGTCAAGACCTGTGCGGCCGCCGTCGTTTTTGTGCGGACCGCACTGGTTTGGTGTTGACCGCGGTCGTTTTTGTACGGTCCGTAGAGGTGGAAATCTGGGGGGTGGTCTATAAATATGGGGTTTTGGGTTTTATTTGATATTTTGACCTAGAGAGCTCGGATTTTTGCGATTTTTCGAAGGTTTTTCAAGAAATTCATCCGGGTAAGTGATTCTAACTCAGATTTGGCTAGAGTACATGAATCTATCATTGAATTCATCATTTTATTCGTGATTTGGGATGGAATTTGGGAAGAAAAATTGTGTACTATTTCAAAAATATAAAATGATGATTTGAAGGACCAAATGATATCGGAATTGGATAATTTTCATATGTTTAGACTCGTGAGGATGTGAGGATTCTGAAAATGTTAATTTCATCCGATTCCGAGACGTTGGCCTGAGGGGCATTTTTGTCATTTTACCTAATTTCGCATCTTAGCTTTGAATTAAATAGTAGAATCAGTTGCTTGAGATGTTATTTACGATATGTAATTGAATTGAAAGATTTGGGCCATTTGGAGTCGGATACTCGTGGCAAACGTGTGATTTCGAGTTGATTTTGGAGCCGGTTCGAGGTAAGTGGCTTGTCTAACCTTGTGTGGGGGACCTTTCCCCTTAGGATACGATATTTGGTAATTGAATGCCTTGTACGTGAGGTGACAAGCGTCTACTTGATCTAATTGTTGAAAACCCGGTTTTTACTTAAAATATTTAGACTGAGTTCCTTTCGTATCTCCTTTATTCTACTTGCAATTATAGCCTGTGTTAGTTTAGAAAAGTACGCTTAGTTGATTTAAATTGCCTATTTGCTTAAGTTGCCTTGATTGTACTACGTGAAACATGTTAGGCTAGAACTATCTGTTGCTTGTATTTTTGTGCTTCATTTCTGAATATCCTCTGGTTGTGGTTGCGCATTTACATTAGGACTACGGATGTGGGATTCTGGTAGCTCCCCCCCTTGTTTGTTTACTTTGGGAGTACGGGTTAGATTCCCGGTAGATCCCCCCGCACATTTACCTTGGGACTACGGATCGGATTCTGGTAGATCCACGCGCATTGATAGTTGGACTACGGGATGGTATCCCGGGAGATCCTTCAGATATACACATATGATGGACTACGGGACGGTATCCCAGGAGATCCTTGGACAGTTGATGGGATGGACTACAGGATGGTATCCTGGGAGATCCTCGTTGTTGGTACTGGTATTGAGCTGTTTACTCGTGTTACCTTATTCTCTGTGTGTTATTTGTTGCTTTGTATAACCTGTCTTACTTCATATCTGTACTCATTATTACTGCTTATTTTATACTGTTGCAAAACTTATTATTATGATTAACCTCAGTAGGGCCCTGACCTTCCTCGTCACTACCCGACCGAGGTTAGGCTTGGCACTTACTGAGTACCGCTGTGGTGTACTCATGCCCTTTCTGCGCATGTTTTTCATGTGCAGATCCAGGTACCTCCACCCAGGCGCATTATCCTTGAGGCAGGGAGAGCTACGGAGACTTCGAGGTACATCTGCCGCGTCCGCAGACCGAAGAGTCTCCTTCTTTGCTCTACCTTGTAGCGTTTAGCCTTCTATCGTAATTTTGATGTAGACCTTTCTGGAGATTAGAGCACTTTACTGTATTCTTCTAGTGAGTTTCCGGGTTTTGGGGTGATATTGTAGACTTCCGCGTTACTGAGTCGTATATGTCGAGCGGCATCTATATACAGTTTTCTTGTAGTTGTTCAGTTTTAATTATTTATTTCCGCAAGTTATGTTGTTTTCCGCATTGTTAGGCTTACCTAGTCGTAGGGACTAGGTGCCGTCACGCATGTTCACGGAGGGCGAACTGGGGTCGTGACATCCTGATTGTAAGTCCCATGCTGTGCAACACCTCTGTGTCTTCGAGATGATCCTGCTAAATCCCTTATCTATGTCTTAATTGACTTGTACCATGATTGACATGATTCAGTAGACTCCTGGTGGTTCTGTACACTTGCTGTATCAAATGCTTCTCTGTTTATGCGGTTTCAGCCCTATATGTTCACAATCCCCTTCACCCCTGTTTGTAAGTTTACTTGTTGTGTGAATCTGAGTACTCTATGATCAATTGGGTTGTTTGTTGAGTATGCTTTCTTCAAGGTGATTTAAAAACTACTGCTTTTACTCCTAGTATTCTTCTCAAAAACTGGTCACTCCCAGTATCTTTTTAAAAAAAGAAAGCTGTTTCTGGATCTCTTTTATTTCTAACTGTTTTACTAAGTCTTTCAAAACTGTGTCAAGCACTCTCAGCCTACTCTTAGACTATTAAGTTCTGCCCCTCTGGTGTGTGTACTGCTTAGGGATCCTTGAGATCTCTCTGAACTCTGGCAAACCAGGGCTGGCCCTTCCATACTGCATACAACCAGTCCCTATTTGAGAAAGATCTTAGTGTAAGCACTGCCCGGGATCCTTGAGGTCCTTAAGGAACTATGACACACCAAGACACACTATTGGCTATGAGATCTTTGGCTTCTGAGAGTGTATTGAAGGCCTGGCATCCCCGGGTTTATTTTGGGCCTGATTTAGGCTCCCTATAGTATAGTTTCATTTAGTTATGTACTTCATTTGATCCTGGACTGTAATAATATTCTTTGTAAATAGATATTGGGGTAATTAGTAAAAAGGGGAGGGTTCATATATGATTTTTGTGGGGAAACCGGGTAAAAATCATGCTTCTCGGATTATGTGTGTTGATTCGTAGTAGAAATCATGCTTTAGGTTTACACTATGTTTACATTCTGCAATAGATATCATGCCACTAGGTTTGCTATGCCTATTTGTATTAAAAAAACCATTCCACAAACCTGTGCGTTAGATATCCTGCCTTAGGATAATCTTGTTTACTGCTTTGTATATTAGGAACATGTTATAGTCATCATTTTATTTCTGATTCTGCCTAAAGTCATAATCACCTAGGAACTCTATAATTAAACTACTGCTGTGATCATACTTATTAAAATGACCATCTCTCTCTGTGCATTAGAAATCCTGATTTAGGACTCTGTTTGCATTGGCTCTAAATCATGTCTACGTCGCTTAAATGAATAACTGTCTATAAAAGGTTTAAGAGTAGTCTAACACATAGATATTATGTTCTAGTATAAACAGGCATGAAATCAGTTCAGTATCAGTAATCGCCTATATCGGTATGCCTATAGGATTGAATGACTTCAAGTTGTTTCAACTAGTTCTCAGAATTATGATTGCATATAAACCCACGCCTAGGCAAGCCTTAGGTAATTAATGGTCTTATAACTGTGAAATTGGCTCTGTTTATGTGTGAAATCGTCCAGGTTTAACAGGCTATAAAATCAACATGCAAGCTGATTAGGGTTCTACCACTTCGCTTTAAAACAAATGCTGCATATTATGTGTTTGTGATGTTCATCTATATATCATGTTCTAAGGCTTTCTAAATTTCTTCAAAATCAGTTTTTGAGACGTGCTACGTATCTGTTTATCTGTGGAGGTAAAACATGAGCCCTTAATTGCTTCCCTATTTGACAGTCCTATGTTTTCTTTGTTGGCGCTTAGATTTTACCTTTTGAATACCTTAGGATTGTCTAGAACTGCCTAAGTATAGAGGTCCTAAACACCTCCGGGACCATAAGGAAGGGACGGGTAAAGCACGCTTAGAGTTCGTTAATTAAACTCACTTGTATAACTACTAAGGGGAGGGTAATGGGTAGTAAGAGGATATGATGACTTGTGCGCTAATGCCACATGTAACCCCTCTATTTGAGGAAGGCTTATCGGGTATTGTATAGATGTGATCCTATAGGCTAACCAACTTAGGACTTCCCTTCCTTAATTTATGTATGCTCAGACTGTTCAAACTTCTTTAATTTAAGTATGCATGCTTAGATTGTCTAAAATTTACATATGCATGCTTGGACCGTCTAAATTTCCTTGATTATATATGTGCGCTTAGACTGTGTAAGCTTCCTTTATTTGTAAATGTGTGCTTAGACTGCTTACCTGATAAATGACTAATTCATAACTAAGTTCGGCCGGGACCCACCGTTGTGGACCTCGAGGGGTGCCTAATACCTTCCCCTTAAGGTTATTTCGAGCCCTTACCCTAATATCTGGTAATGCAAACTGGTTACATGAGTTAATTTCTCTAGGTGCCCTAACACACCTTAATCCGTTAGGTGGCGACTCTTCAAACACCCAATTCCCAAAAGGAAGCGAGTCGTTCCCCCATGAATGTCGAAACCCGGACTTCCTCGGGAAGGGAAAAATGGGGGCGCGACAATTCGGGTCCGGACGCTCAGACCCATGCAGAAGGGGTGGCTATAGCCTAGGAAAATCTAGGAATTTGGTGGAATTCATGTTTTATGGCCCTAAAACGCCAAAAAAATGAGTAATGATCATGGCGAGGTTTTGAATATTGTTCCATATGTAATTTTTGATGGGCCGAAATAAGGCGATCTGGGTCTGGGCTTCCGGGCCCATGCAGGAGGCGTGAGCTATAGTACAGAAAAATCTAGGAATTAGGCGGAATTCTAGTTTGATTGCCTTATAAGGCTAAAAAATGAGTAACGATCATGGCAAGGCAGTGGCTATTTCTCCTTAGGTCGTTTTTGATGGGCCGAAAAAATTTAGATGATACGGGCCCGGGCGCCAGGCCCATGCAAGAGGTGTGGGCTATTGCACACGAAAATAGGGCCATCGAGCGGAATTCTAGTTTTATGGCCCTAAAAGGCCAAAAACGAGTAACGGTCATGGCGAGGCAGTGACTATTGTTCATTAGGTCGTATTTAATGGGTCAAAAAAATTTTAAGCGATCCGGGTCCGGGCTCCCGGGCCCAGGCAAGAGGAGTGGGCTATAGCACAAAAAAATCATGGAATCGAGCGGAATTCTAGTTTTATGGCCCTAAAAGGACAAAAAATGAGTAACGCTAGGCGGTGACTATTTCTCCTTAGGTCATTTTTAATGGGTCAACAAAATTTTAGGCAATCCGGGTCCGGGCGCCCGGGCCATGCAGGAGGCATAGCCTATAGCACACGAAAATAAGGGAATTGGGCGTAGTTCAAGTTTTATGGCCCTAAAATGCAAAAATAACTGTCATCGCGAGGTGGTGTCTATTGTTCCTTAGGTCGTTTTTGGCGGACTAGCAAAATTTTAGGCGATCTCGATCCATGCGCCCGGGCCCATGCAGGAGGCGTGGGCTATAGCACACGAAATCTGTTCAGCAGTCGCCATTCCAGTTTTATGCCCCTACGTGCTAAAGAACGAGTAACAGTCATGGTGATGCGGTGATTATTAATACCTAGATCGTTTTTGATGGACCGATAAAATTTAGGCGATCCGAGATCGGGTGCCCGAGCCCAGCAGGAGGCGTGGGCTATAGCACACGAAATTTTGGGATGAGGCAGAATTTCAGTTTTATAGACCTCAAATGCCAAAAAATGAGTAACAGTCATGGAGAGGCGGTGACTATTGTTTCTTAGGTTATTTTTTATGGGACGGCAAAATTTTAGGTGATAGAGGTTGTTGCGCCCCCTTTTTCCCCGCGGAGTCCGGGTTTCGGCATTCTGGGACAACTCCTTTTCCTTTTGGGAATTGGGTATGGAATTTGAAGATTCGTCACCTAACGGACTAAGGTGCGTTAGGGCACCTAGAACAATTAACTCATGAAACCAGTTTGCGGTACCAGAGATTGGTCCGGCCAAACTCATTTTTTGTGAATTAGTCATTAAAGAAACAAAGCACATAAATACGTAATGTTTATTCAAACGGGAATAAAGGGGGGTCCTAGGTTTGTTAGCCTATAGGATCACTTCTGTACAATAACCGGCAAACTTCCCTCGAATAGAGGCATTACACGTGGCATTGGCGCATATGTTATCATAACCTTTACTACCCTATTACCCTCCCTTGGTCATAGCCTAAAGCGTTCTAGCAACCTTAAGATGTATCCTATGCGTGCACTACCAGTCCGTTTACTTATATAGTCCCGGAGGTATTTAGGACTTCTAGTTAGGGTGGATCTAGACTCTCCTGCAGTAATTTAAAGGAGAAAACTCTAGGCGACAAACAAAACACGTAGGACTGGACCAAGGATAGAACAGTTAAAAGGCTCACATTTTACCTCCACAAATAGAGCAAGCAAGTGCACGTCTCAAACAACAGTGTTTCAGATACTTTTAAAGGAGTTCTAATAACAGGACATCTAGGTGAGCACAAATCAGAACATATGCAACATTGTGTTAATTGAAGCAATAAAGGCCTAATCAGTTTGCCTACTGATTTTTAGGGGGCTTGCTGAATCTCGATAATTAACAAAGCGCAGTTTGACAGTTTGCATGATTTTAATCGCCCTAAAGGCTTTCCTTGGTGTGTATCAATGATGTCCTGTGAACATGGTATCTAATTAATCGATGTACAATAAACCAGTAAAACCATTTTGAACAAGCAGTTTGGTTCATTAGATCCTATAGGCATGCTGTCTAGATGTGAGGACTGATTTTAGAGTAGCTAAACGCAGTGGTTAGTTTTAAAACCTCATTGGCATTCAAAGACTGATTTTAGAATTACAAGCAAAATGCCCAGAATGCAAGATCGATTTTACCCTATAAGCATGGTTTCTAAATGTTGAATAAGCTGAACCTATTTAACATGGCTCCTAAATGCAGAAATTGATTTTTAACTTATAGGCATGATATCTAAAAGTGCAAGATTGATTTTTAACCTACAAGCATGATATCTAAAAGTGCAAGATTGATTTTTAACATATAGGCATGGTATCTATGTAAGGCCCCGTAAAAATTTGTGCTCAAAACCTAGTAGCTCGTAGGGTCAGGTTCGGACCCATCGTGTTGATCTAAGTATTTAAAAATCAAAGAACCAAGTTTTTCCAGAAAAGTGTTATTTTGCGGTCCAGAATGCGGTCGCTAATCATGTATGCGAACCGCATTTGTGCCGCAGATTGAGTCAGTGGATTGGTTAAAATTAAGGTCAAAATGAGATCCATTATGCGACCGCATAACTGATATGCTGACCACATTTCTATCGCAAAGTGAGTCAATGTGTCAGTCAAATTTGAGGTCAAAAATGCGGTGCATTATGCGACCGCAAATTGGGTATGCGGACCGCATTTCCGCCGCAGACCCAAACAGTAGGATTGGATTTTTGGAGCTCTTTTGCGGTCCATTCTGCGGACCGCATTTCATCTCTGCGATCGCAAAGTGCGACCGCATATCTGACTCGGGTACCTATTTTTCTAAATTTTTAACCCGACCCCCTTTCTAATAAAACATCCCAATCCCTCATTTTAACGAGTTTTCTGAACAAAATAAGAGAGAGGAAGAGAGGGTTCTTGAGAGAGAAAGTCATTTTCATCAAATTTGATTCTTCAAAACTATCCGGGCCAGGAAATTTCAAAGTGACTATCCTCATCCCCATTCTTGCAGGTAAAATCCCTAACCATTTTTCATTGATTTTCAGGTTTAAACTAAGGGGGGGAGTCTCATGCATTGATTCTTGAAAATAATGGTTGAAAACATACATGCATGCCTTTTAAAACCTAAAATCTAGTAAGAGAAATTGGGTAGGAGTAAAGGATTGTACAAAAGGAGTTGATAACCTAAAAATGTTCGGGTAGTAATTGTGAGCTTCAATTCTAAGAAATATGTGTTAACTTGTGCACTAGATTGACGTTGCTAGACCGTTTGGTGAATTGAAAGTAGAAGTTAAAAGGAAATTTGGCTCCAGGTATGTATGGCTAACTTTAACCTTTGTAGAGTCACCTTGTTTGGTGTACGAGTATTTGGTATGTGTTACTTATGTGGACTATTTGTGAATTTTGGTTGCTTCACGGGTGTTACGGCAAGATGGCCTTTTTCATGAATTCTTGCGATTAAAATGCCTTGAACATTGTTGGTTATACGTTCCGATATGATGGTGTAGATAAATGGCTACAAACCATGTGTGTGTGTAAATGTGTTTATGTGGTAAGGGATGTGTAGTAAATGATGGAAAGAAGTCGTAATTGATACAAATGAAAACTCTTTGTGAATTGTTATTGTTGTTGCGAAATGATATTATGGATGGCCTGAAGCCATGTGATTGAACTGTGGACTATTGTTGTTGTGTGAAATGTGATTGTCCGGTGGGATCGGGTTGCGCGCCGCAACACAAAATGATAAATTGTGGGTTGGGGTGATAAGGGTAGCCGAGGTAATAAGGGTGGAAAAGTGATCGAAATCACTATTGAAATGAACGTATGTGAAAGTTGTGAAATCGTTGATGTAATGAAATGATGTTAGAAGGGAAAAAGGAGAGATTGTGAAACTTGTTTGACTTTGGTTGTTCCTTTCATGTGCATTTGATTGTTGATTCTATTACTGTACATTACTTGTGTATTGTTTGAGTTTACTTGGGGTAAAGTTTGTTCATACATACCAGTACAATTCAAATGTACTGACGTCCCTTTTGCCGGGGGCGCTACATTCGTGTTATGATTGTAGGTGGATCTATAGCAGGTACTCCAGTCCACCATCCTTAGCACTCCTTCACTTTCCGTCAGCTGAATTGATGAGCCCCTTTTCTCTCGAGGCCCTGCGTGGCTCATGCCGCTTTTATTCCGGAGTCTTGTTTTGGCATTTGTGTAAGGTGTAGTCGGAGCCTTGTTACCGGCAAGTATTGTATCATCCTTTTGTATCCTTAGAGGCTCCGTAGACACAATGTGGGTAGTGTACATATGTATTTTGGGTAAGTAATGGTACGGTCCGGAATCGTGATCCACGTTGGTAAATGTTGTAAGTATTTGGTATCATATGTTGGTAATGATAAAAAGTAGAAATGAATTCAAGTTGTAAGTTTATGCATAAGTTATAAATGGCTATTCACAGGAATGATGTATATTGAAATCACGGGGTAACACATGGGATAGGAAAGGCAATTCCAGGCCCGCTTGGCTGGGGTCCTCCGATTGAGCGCCGGTCGCGTCCTTCGGTTTTGGGGCGTGACAATCTAGAATGCATGCAAACAGACAAACAACACAATGATATGATTTCTGATATGACAATCTAGAATGCATGCAAACAGACAATCTAGAATGCATGCAAACAGACAAACAACACAATGATATGATTTCAAGTTGTAAGTTTATGCGTAAGTTATAAATGGCTATTCACAGGAATGATGTATATTGAAATCACGGGGTAATGCGCGGGATAGGAAAGGCAATTCCAGGCCCGCTTGGCTGGGGTCCTCCGATTGAGCGCCGGTCGCGTCCCTCGGTTTTGGGGCATGACAATCTAGAATACATGCAAACAGACAAACAACACAATGATATGATTTCTGATTGTAGAAGTGGATTTGAACCCTATAGTCATCATATCTAGGATGCACACAAGTGATGAACATTGCAATGTCCAATAGGCATGGTTTCTAGAATGTAAACACTGATTTTAAAACCTATAGGCATGATATCTACCTATTCCCAACAAAAATACGTATAATAATCCCTCCCAGTTTACTAATTTCCCAATATCTATTTACAAAGTAATTAATATTACAAGCCAAATGTAAATAAATTACAGGAATGATAATAGTATACTATATGGAGCCTGGATAGGCCCAAAGCAAATCCTAGGGAACCAGGCCTTCAAACAGTCTCAAATGCCACATCTCATAGTGCCAGGGAGGGTATCCTAGTGTGTCAAAGTTCCCAAGGGCCTCAAGGACCCAGGGCAGTGCTCACACCAAGGCCCCCTTTAAAGATCAATAGCTTGTGTAGTGTGGAATAGCCAGCCCCAATGTATCGAAGTTCAGAGGGGTCTCATGGACTCCAAAGAAATGCTCACACTGGAAGGGTATGACCCTAGATGTTCTAAGAATTTGAAGTGGATAGTGATTTACAAGAGTAGTTTTGAGAAAAAGCAGTTTTAGACTTTCAGGAATCCAGAAGCAAATAGAGTCATTCAATTCCTGGAACTTAGGCAAAGGTTCCAGCAAATAAACAACACTCAGAAATGGGTTTACTTAAGTTAGCTATTACTAAGTGACCAAACACAAGGCAAGGAATGCTGAGGATCAAACAAAAGGGAAGCAGGGATTGGGGAGTAGTGTTGCTCAGGAGTCTGTAAACATTTAGAACAGAAAAGGCGAGTGGGAAGTAACAAACATAGGTCCAATTTAGACATGAATAAACATGCAAATTTGCTGAATGCGAAACCCATAATTCTAATTAAAAAAAGAAGTAAACATGCTATTGTAGTAAACACATGTATTGGGCAGCAGTAGGCATGCTAGTGCAATAAACACATAGATTGAACATTAATAGACATGCTAGGAAACACATAGTTAGACATGCTATTGAACAAACAGATTGAACAGAAGTAACCATATAGACTAGATAGAAGCAATCATGTTAGTAAACACATGGATTAAACAGAAGTAGACATGCTAGTAAACACATAGATTGAACAGAAGTAGACATGCTAGTGAACACATAGTTTAATTGAATAGCAGTAGTGGAGGCATACCAGTTGGAAATTTGCAGTAGGAGAGTAAAGTTAATAGGATACAAGATCTAGTCTTGGCTTCCAGCCGACTATATTGTGCAACAGACAAGTAGGAGTAGATTGCAATAAAGAGAGAGAGAGAGAGAGAGAGAGAGAGAGAGAGAGAGCAGGAATTTTTAAGTATTTTGCTTAGGTCTCTGTGTGTGTGTTTGAAAATAGAATCATGTATTTATAGGAGTCGAATAGTGTAAAGTAAATAAGACAAGGCAGCTTAATATTGTAAATAAGGTAAGGGAACCGATCAAATAATCAATTAAGCTTGAAAGGACAGAGAATCAGGGAATTATACCCATAAATAACTCGGATTGAGTTTCAAATAAGGCAAGAAGTGAGTCTAACAACCAATTAAGGTTAGAACCCATAAATCAAGCAATCAATCACACAAATAAGGTAACCTATGCAATTAGAGGCCATTCTGGGGTCAAACAACCCCTAAATAGGCAAGAGACATTAATTAGGAATTGCAGGATTAAGGAAAGCAAGCAGAAATTCAGTAAATCCTTTCAGCAAAAATGAAACCCTAAATAATTGAGTCAGCCAGTCAATTATTCAAAATAATAACGGACAAAAAATGTGGAAGCGAACAATGAACAATCAAACAATCAAGCCTGGAACATAGTCATTACAGAAAGGTTAAACAAAAACATAAGAAATTTCAGAAAACCCTTTGCAGAAATAGACAAACTAGAAACCCTAATTTTGAAAAATACTTAGAGTTTACTAATAGTAGGGAATCAGAAAATTCTTAAGGAAAACGGTCATGGAAACTTGAGAACACATTAGATACACAGAGATTCGACCAACAAATAACAAGGAAACCAAAACCCTAAAGTAACACAGTGCTAAAAATCGATTAACAACAAAGAAACAAGAGATCTTTAAAGAAAGGTCATCGACGAACTTCGAGTCATTCCAGATCTACAAAGATCTGGACGGATTCATGTTCAAAGATTAGGGTTTTGAGGAAAAGGGGAGGGGTAAAGAGAATCTGGCCTTGAAACAGAGATTTGAACCATAAAACATCGAGGGAGTAGCACTCACCAACGGAGGTAACCATAGGTGGACTCTTAAAGAGTCTCGAACAATATCTGGGCTAGATCTTTTGGGATTCCTTTCGTGTAATAGCAAAGTCAAACAACCAGAAGAAGTAGGAGACCAATGGAGGTCTGAAACAATCGTGGAACCTCATAGAATAGGTAGGGATCGAAGGGATTAGGGCTAGGTTTAGGTGGCGACGATTAGGGTTAGGGTTGGTTCTCAGAGAGAACGGAGAGGAGAGAATTTTAGGGCGGCTGAACGGGAGAAGTGATTAGGGTTTAGGGGTCTTTTGGACTAAAAAAGGAAAGGGGGAACGGTGGCCATTGATATCTGTGATCAACGGCCAAGATCAAAGGGGTTTGGGGCCGGGTAGAGTCTTTAGGTTTGAGCTGGGGTGGATTTGGGCCTAGTTCTATTTGGATTGGGATTAGGGAATTGAAATTGGGCTGGTTTAATAGGCTAGTCCGAAAAAATAAAAAGGGCTATTTGTTAAATACCATTTAATTGATAAAAACAATTAAAAAAATACAGATTATAAAAATGATTTTCTTGCCTAGAAATGTTTTAAAACAATTACTTAGTATTTAAAAAAGAAAATACAAAAAGCTATTTTCTGGTAAAATAATGTAATAATGCATGCATGGGCAATAATTGCAAAGTTATTGCAATTATAACCCCAAAAATGCAAATATGGCTATTTGTGAAATAGTTAAAACTTAGTACAAATGCAAATGATAAAATTAAGCCACAAAATTATTATAAAACTATTTGTGATGCAATTAGTAATTGTTTATATAAATGAAAATACTGGGACAAATTAATTAAAACCTTTAAAAATGTAGAAATTATGGAGAAATAGTAATTGATGCTAATGCATAGTTTTGGAGGTATATATGCATTTTGAAAAATATTATTGGGAAATATTGGGTATCAACAGCTGTCCCTCTTTACCAGGGAAGGATGAAAGAGTTTTTGAGTAAAGCAATGATGACCAATTTTGACCGAATAGGATATTTTGAAAAATATAGGCCGAACCCTGGTCTTTGAACTGCCTACATATCCCTGTTTTTATAGGAATCAGGCAATGTATAGTTCTGGTTTTGTCAGCGGAATATACCGATGAAGTCATCACAAGAACGGACATGAGACTTTGGAATGGGTGGAAAGATGGTTATGGTGAGCGGTCAGATTTGAGATAATTTGAAAGAACCGGAGCGGGATTGCTCCTGTTGGGGTAGCGGTTGCTAGTCAGGTCACCTACAAGTAAAAAGATACTACTAGTATGTATTTGTGCGGAAATTTAAACATGATGCAGATTCCCTTCAGACCATGAGAATTGTCTTTGGACGGTTGAGGATGATGTCCTTAGACCATGATGTCCCGAGCCATGAATTGTTTGGTAGGAGATTCGTAGGCCATGAAATGATGTTCTTGGGACATAAAAATGGTGCCTCCGAACCATGACGCCTTAGAATAATGATATGCAAATTTGAGAGATCCTCAGGCCATGTCAGGGTGTCTTCCGGCTATGAGGATGATGCCATAAGACAATGACGCCTTTGGACAAGTTGGCGATATTTCAACCCATGAGATGCAATAATATGATTCTAAAATCAACAAGACAGGTCTTGTGAGGTTGAGTGCAGAGCTTAGCCCGAAAGAGGAGCAAATAGATAGTGCCGGAGAAACAGTGCTTAGTCTAGCCAAATAAAGGCGATGATTGGCCTTATGCAAATAGGAGGCAGAGCTTAGCCTCATGCAAGATTCGGGACAGAGCTTAGTCCCATGCAGATGGAAGGCAGAGCTTAGCCTTATGCAGATATGGAGGTAGGGCTTAGCCTCGGGCAGGATTCGGGACAGGGCTTAGTCCCATGCAAATGGAAGGTAGAGCTTAGCCTTATGCAGATATGGAGGCAGGGCTTAGCCTCATGTAGATATGGAGGCAGGGCTTAGCCTCATGTAGATATGGAGGCAGGGCTTAGCCTCATGCAGATAAAGACAGAGCTTAGTCTCATGCAAGATTCGTGACAGGGCTTAGTCCCATACAACTGGAAGGCAGTGCTTAGCCTTATGCAAAATGGAGGCAGGCTTTAGCCTCACGTAGATGGAGACAGAACTTAGTCTCATGCAAGATTCGGTACAGGGCTTAGTCCCATGCGAATGGAAGGCGGAGCTTAGCCTTATGCAGATATGGAGGGAGGGCTTAGCCTCATGCAGATGGAGATAGAGCTTAGTCTCATGCAAGATTCGGGATAGGGCTCAGTCCCATGCAAATGGAAGACTGTGCTTAGCCTTATGTAAAATGGAGGCAGGGCTTAGCCTCATGCAAATGAAGACAGAGCTTAGTCTAATGCAAGATTTGGGACAGGGCTTTGTCCCATGCGAATGGTAGGCAGAGCTTAGCCTTATGCATATATGGAGGCAGGGATTAGCCTCATGCAGATGGAGACAGAGCTTAGTCTCATGCAAGATTCGGGATAGGGCTTAGTCTCATGCAAATGGAAGGTAGAGCTTAGCCTTATGCAGATATGGAGGCAGGGCTTAGCCTCATGCTGATGGAGACAAAGCTTAGTCCCATGCAGATGGAAGGCAAAGCTTAGCGTTATGCAGATATAGAGGAAGGGCTTAGCCTCATGCAGGATTCTGAACAGGGCTTATTCCCATGCGAATGGAAGGCAAAGCTTAGCCTTATGGAGATGTGGAGGCATGGCTTAGCCTCATACAGATGGAGATAGAGCTTAGTCTCATGCAAGATTCGGGACAGGGCTTAGTCCCATGCAAATGGAAGGCAGTGCTTAGCTTTATACAAAATAGAGGCAGGGCTTAGCCTCATGTAGATAGAGACAGAGCTTAGTCTCATGCAAGATTCGGGATAGGGCTTAGTCCCATGCAAATGGAAGACAGTGCTTAGCCTTATGCAAAATAGAGGCAGGGCTTAGCCTCATACAGATGGAGACAGAGCTTAGTCTTATGCAAGATTCGGGGACAGGGCTTAGTCCATGCAAATGGAAGGCAGTGCTTAGCCTTATGCAAATGGAGGCATGGCTTAGCCTCATGCAGATATGGAGGCAGGGCTTAGCCTTATGCAAGATTCGGGGCAGGGCTTAATCCCATGCGAATGAAAGGCAGAGCTTAGCCTTATGCAGATATGGAGGCAGGGCTTAGCCTCATGCAGATGGAGATAGAGCTTAGTCTCATGCAAGATTCGGGATAGGGCTCAGTCCCATGCAAATGGAAGACTGTGCTTAGCCTTATGTAAAATGGAGGCAGGGCTTAGCCTCATGCAAATGAAGACAGAGCTTAGTCTAATGCAAGATTTGGGACAGGGCTTTGTCCCATGCGAATGGTAGGCAGAGCTTAGCCTTATGCATATATGGAGGCAGGGATTAGCCTCATGCAGATGGAGACAGAGCTTAGTCTCATGCAAGATTCGGGATAGGGCTTAGTCCCATGCTAATGGAAGACAGTGCTTAGCCTTATGCAAAATAGAGGCAGGGCTTAGCCTCATGCACATAAGGAGGCAGGGCTTAGCCTCATGCAGATGGAGACATAGCTTAGTCTTATGCAAGATTCGGGACAGGGCTTAGTCCTATGCAAATGGAAGGCAGTGCTTAGCCTTATACAAGATAGAGGCAGGGCTTAGCCTCATACAGATGGAGACGGAGCTTAGTCTCATGCAAGATTCGAGACAGGGCTTAG
>NW_017675016.1:67618-78246 GCF_001879085.1 Nicotiana attenuata
TTTTATTCAACGTTTTAGGATTTGGATTGGGGTCACATGAAATGCACACCCGAGTTTAGGAAGGTAGTATTATTAAATAACGCGCCTAAAGCAACTAACGTGTTGTTAACTTTGCGAGGGCCATGAAAATTCGCTAAATGGCACGCTCGAATTCTAAGTATTTTAAAAAAGGAAATAATTAAAAAAGGGCCACGCATTTATGATTTTATTGGCGCGGCGCACCTCAATTCCATTTTTAAAGGATGTCCTAACTAAAATTCAGGAGGGCCATAACTATTTGGTGTCATCTAAATATGGCTCACCTCAATTATTAATAGTCTAATTGATGAATGCTAAAATCAAAGAATTGTTTATTTCAAGAAGAAACTAACTGGGGACTTATGCGAGCCTAGGAGCAATTGGGCAAAGGGGTTGACCCATCTCCAATCGTGAAGACGGCCCAATAGAGGAGAGAATGGTTCAAATTCCAAGCGGAAGGGACTGTCCAGTTTTGGGCCCAAAGATGAGCCCAATTTCAGCTCCTCAATATGTCTGAGTGCGGGGACTCAGTATTGAGTCTCTAAAGCCATCAACCAACAACATTCAACAAAGAATAGAATAAAAGACTCTTAATACTGAATCCTGCTACACATTTAGCCATACAACAAACATCCAAGTTAATTTAAACCCAACGATATTGCTAATTAAACACAAATTTCAAGCTGGATTCAAATGGCTAATTCCAAGGATACCATATGCAGAAACATACAAACCATGCCATGACTTTGAAAAAAAGAGGAATTAAGGATTTACTTCTTAAGAACCACATGACATATGACTTTAGAAATCATTTTTTGTGCTTATCAATAGGCAGTCTTAAACAAACTCGTATGGACAGAACTTCATACAGCAACCAATAGCACTTCCCTTTTCTAGCTAAACTAAAACACAAATTATATAAAAGCATCAACTGATTGCAGCTAAAATCAAGTAAACTTCAAAGATATATCAACCTAAAACAATTAAACTAAAACAATGCTATTTGTTGTTATTAAACTTAAACAGATTCTGAATCGAAGCAACACATCTAACAGTCCAAACAGTATGAGTTGTTAAACTTAAACAGATTCAAATCCAAATAACAATGACACACAACATCAAACATGAAGATGAATAAATAGAGTCCATTGTTTAATTATCAATACAGATCCAAAATACCACATCCAGTCATTTTTACACACCCAAATTCAAAGGAAGAGACCCTAGATAACATCTATTGCTTGAAATCTAACTATAGAATATGAAATAGTAAAAACGAGAAAGGAAATTCAGCTTCAAATAACATCTCCATTTAACAAAACTTCAAATCTATTACATGTTCAGCAATCAGCCCTCAATCATGAGCTAAGAATGTTCCTGGAAGTTTGAAAGAAAACAGGGGTGAATAATCAGCACATACACAGCAGGAACCAGCAACAAGCAGCTAACCAAAACAGCTCAACCCCAGGAATGATGTATAATAAACCCCAAGTTTAAAATGTTGAACAACCAAACAAACCAGTCAAACATTAAACCAAAGCTTTTGACAAACAAGTTCAAGTCATTTCTCACTCGGATGAATTCAAACAGTTTCAGAAGTTGAAAAGGGATAAAATCACTGAAAATTTAATGGAACAGTAGCTTTTTCTTTAATTCTCAGCTGTCTCTCTTTTTGCAGGATTTTTAGCTCTTTTAATTCTCTAGGGTCTCTTCGATCTATATTCAGCTCTTAGAATTCTGTATTCTTTCTTAGCTCTTCTAAAATCTAGGTTCTACCTTGCAAGGCAAGAATGCAATGCCTTTATAGGCAAGCAAATAGGGCAAACTTTAGAGTTTTGTTTTGCACTTCTAGTCCTTTTTAATTTTCCCTTTTTGCCTAGATATCCTCTAATTATTGACTTGCTACCCAAGTTAAACTACCCAAAAATCTGAAATTCTGCTAAAACCCCTACTAGAAGCTTCTTATTTCAGTTACAAAAGATTCCCTATGTCCTATTTCCTAAATTACCCCCCAAGTTCCCTGTTTTTACCTCTTAATTTTAATCTTCAGCAAACTAAATGGGTATGGGTCAATTTGACCCCGTAAACCCAAACAAGAGATGAGGCCTGGCTTAAGCAGCCCAAAATGGTCAAGCCAAAACAAATGAGAAAGAAACAAGATCGTGGGCATTTTAAGGCACTCTTTCTGAACTTGTTATTAGTTCATTAAACACAGACCAACAAATTGGGCTTGACTTTCAAGACGAGCTATAACTAAAATCAGCAATCAGTATGAAGTCAAAACAAAAAAGAAGCCTACTGACTCTTTTCCCTTTTTTATGAACTTTAATCTTATCAACCCAAAACAAAACAAAAATTGCTTGTGAATAGGGATTAAGAACTAAGAACAGAATCAGAAAACCAAGAAAAATAGATGAAAGGAAACAAAAGAAAAATACAAAGATCCTAGTGAAACTTTTATCAGAGAAAACTAACAGAAAAAGGAAGAGGATGTAGAAAACACAGAAGAAACAACTGAAATAGATGAGGGGAGAATAACTAAAAGAAAGAAAAACCTAACACTTCAACTTTGATGAACTCAAGCCTAATTGATTTGGACCAAAAAACGAGTATTAGTCGGGTTGTTCTTGTGAGGACAACCGTCTAACACTCATTTCGGGTCGAAATGTCTTCAATGCTTGAAAAATAAACCTTGACCTTCGCAGGATGGCTCGAAGATGAAAAAAGAATTAGGGTTCCATTTTTTAAGATCTGAAATTGAAGTCCAACGGAGAGGATTTCAGGGCAATTAAAAATGGTTTGGTGTTTGAGGGACTATGGAGAGTGTGTGGTGAGGTTTTAGGGTTGAGCAGAGGCGGCGCTGCCACCGGAGAAACTGTGGCGGCGCTAGGGTTCATAACTTCCAACCAAGATTCGAAGGGTTTGGGTAAGTTTTGAGGGAAGCTGGCCGTGGATGGGGATGTGGGGGCGGAGAGGAAGCTATGGTGTGAATTTGAAGGCCATTGGAGACTTGCCGCCGCCGTGGGGCGATTTTCGGCGGCGGCGGGCGGTGGCGTTACAAGGGAGGCTTTGGAGACGAGGAAGAAGTAGGGGGTTTGTTTGGACATTGATATATCAAAACAACCTAGATTCCCAACCGTTTGATCGAGAAACCTCGACGGCTAGGATTAAAAGTTAGCTAAACGGGGTCGCTTAGGTAATCAGGTGGGGAGACCGGGTTTTGGGTGATTTTGGGCCGGGTAAAGGGGTGGTTTGGACGGGTTTAGGAATTAAAGGTTTTGGACTGGGGCAATAAATCTTGGACTGGCCCAAATTTAAACTTCTTTCTTTTATTTCCTTTTTATTTCTTTTTTTTTTCTTTTCAAATTAAAACAAAACTAAAATTAAACCTTAAAACTAAACTAATTTAACAAGATAAACTAATTAACCCTCATAGTATTTACAAAAATTAGTTAATTCCCAAATTAAAAGCAAAATGTAATGAATTCAAAAATTAAAAGTAAAAATGCAAAAGAGCTATTTTTGTTATTTTCTTTCATTTTTGTAATACTAAATAACTAATTATCCTAAAAAAGTAAAGAATTAGGTCCTAAATGCAAATGCACTATTTTTGTATTTTTTTAGGAATTATATAAATTAAATATGCACACAAAAATGCAAACAAACACGAAAATTATGCAATTAATTCCTAAAAATCAAATAATTAAAGGAAAAATCCTAATTTTAAGAATCCTGTAGGAGTAATTCATGCGAGGCAAAAATCACGTGCTCACACTAAGTATCTTTTTGGCTAAGACAAAGCCATTCATATGCGGGCCGCAGGTCCCAGCATGCATCTTCTCAAGTAGATTAGAAGCTTCTTTTGCGTTGACACACCGTAGCAATCCCAGATCAGGAGTTCTTCTATACAAGGTTCCTCCGCTGTGGAAGAAATTATTGGACAACCTCCGAAGCGTACATTTTTTAGTATGATTTGCATGCTCCGGATATTCTCCTTTTGCCAAGTATTCCTTGATATTGTGAAACCAAGGCTTCTAGTCTGTTTCTTCTTCAACATGGGCACAATACGCCGGCTGGCTATGGATCCTTACTGGGATGGGATCGATGAGGTTCTTGTCGGGATGCTGTATCATGGATGACAAAGTGGACAATACATCGGCAAAGTCGTTCTGAATCCTGGGAACATGCCGAAACTCTATCTTCGTGAACCTCTTTCTCAATTCCTGCACATGGTGCAGATATGGCAATATCTTGGAATTCTATGTGGCCCATTCTCCTTGTACCTAGTGCACAAGCAAATCTGAATCACCGATTACCAGCAGCTCCTGAATATTCATGTCGATGGCCATGTTGAGCTCTAGTGTGCAGGCTTCATACTCTGCCATGTTGTTGGTGCAGGGAAATCTGATTTTAGAAGATACCAGATTATGTTGGCCAGTTTCCGATACCAAGACGGCTCCAATACCGACTCCCTTGAAATTTGCCGCTCCGTCAAAGAACATTCTCCAACAGTCGTAGGACTCAACAATATCTTCTCCTATGAATAGCACCTCTTCATCGGGAAAATACGTTTTTAGGGGTTCTTATTCTCTTTCACAGGGTTCTCAGCAAGATGATTTGCCAGTGCCTGTCCCTTGACTGCTTTCTGAGTCACATAAACAATGTCGAACTCGCTCAACAGGATTTGCCACTTAGCCAGCTTGCCAGTGGGCATGGGTTTCTGAAAGATATATTTCAAGGGATCTATCCTTGATATGAGGTATGTTGTGTAGGCACAGATGTAATGCCTCTGCTTCTGAGCTATCCAGGTCAGAGCGCAGCAGGTGCGTTCCAATAGAGAGTACTACGCTTCATATGGAGTGAACTTCTTACTCAGGTAATAGATGGCTTGTTCCCTTCTCCCTGTTTCGTCATGCTGTCCCAGAACGCAGCCAAAGGCTCCATCTAGCACTGCAAGGTAGAGTAGCAAGGGTCTACCAGGCTCTGGCGGGACCAAGACTGGTGGTGTTGATAAGTACCTCCTTGATCTTGTTGAAAGCCTTTTGACAATCTTCGGTCCAACTAGTTGCAGCATCTTTCTTCAACATCTTGAAAATTGGCTCACATATAACTGTGGACTGGGCTATGAACCGGCTGATGTAGTTTAGCGGTCCTAGAAAACTCATTACATCTTTCTTACTCCTCGGCGGTGGTAGCTCCTGGATGGCTTTGACTTTTGACGTATCTAATTCTATCCCTCGGCGGTTGACAATGAACCCAAGTAACATTCCAGCAGGAACCCCGAATGCACATTTTGCGGGGTTTAGTTTCAGGTTGTATTTTCGTAGTCTGTCAAAAAAGTTCCTCAAATCGGCTATATGATATGTTGCTTTCTTGGATTTGATGATAACGTCGTCCACATATACCTCGATCTCCTTATGTATCATGTCATGAAAAATGGTAGTTCTAGCCCTCATGTAGGTGGCCCCAGCATTCTTTAGACCAAATGGCATCATCTTATAACAGTATACTCCCAATGGTGTAATGAAAGCCGTTTTCTCAGCATCCTCTTCGTCCATCCAGATCTGATGGTAACTGGCAAAAAAATCCACAAACGACTGGAGTTCATGCTTGGCACAATTGTCGATTAGGATGTGTATGTTTGGAAGTGGGAAATCATCCTTTAGGCTGGCCCTGTTGAGATCCCGATAATCAACATAGACCCTGACCTTCCCATCCTTCTTTAAAACTGGCACGATGTTGGCTAGCCAAGTTGGGTATTCAACCGCCCTGAGGACCTTGGCCTTGATTTGCTTAGTAACGTCCTCCTTGATTTTCAGACTCATGTTAGGCTTGAATTTCCTGAGTTTCTGCTTCACTGGTGGACACGTTGGGTTTGTGGGCAACTTGTGAGCCACAATGGACGTACTTAACCCGGTCATATCATCGTATGACCATGCAAAGATGTCCTCATACCATTTCAAGAACTGTGTATAGTACTCTTCTTTTTCTGATGGCGACAAGTGGATGCTGATGCGGGTTTCCTTGACAGTTTCAGAGTCTCCCAAGTTGATTATTTCTGCTTCATCCAGATTGGACTTAGGCTTGTTCTCAAAGTCTTCTACTTCTCTGACAATTTCCTCGAGTATGACATTTTCTTCTTCCGAATCACTATCCTTTTGTTGCGTCGTCTCATTACATGTCACAGTCATTGGTTCATCGAGATAGGAAATGGTAATGCTGTGTAGATAAAGATGTGAGAGAAAAAATGGTAATAATAAATATTGATTCATTGAAGCATAAAAGCGATTTTCAATAATTTAAACAACATTTCGGAACATTGGAAATATTATTTAAAACAAAATACCAAAAAGGGAAATCATTTTTCTTAGAAAATAAACAAAACAATGTTGTTCAACCTTGCTACCTTGGGACTCGTCGGGCCCTGGATGGTCTGAAAGTCAAATTCTTGAGGAATGATCCTTTCTCCACAGCCCCGATGGTAGGGCCTTCCTCCTCCTCCTCCTCCTCAACAATTACACAACAGTCCATGTCCTCAACCTCCAAGAACAGGTTCCTTAAGGCTACCAGTGCTGCTTCCTCCTCTGATCCCCATATAATGTCGGCCTGTTGGAAGGTCTGACTCAAGTGCGGTATAGGCTGGTCCAATGGATAGTACGGACCACGCCATGGTGGTGACCAGTTTCTGTACTCTTACCAAGTGTATCGGTATCCTAGGCCAAAAGTAGTGCCATGACGCTTCGGCTGTATTGACTTGGAAATGCCCTGAAGATTTTTGACGAGACCTTTGCCATGCTCATACCCTCTCCAGTTCATCACGCTTTCTATCTTGCTATCCCACCACTTATCTTTGTCGATTGCATTGACCCGCTCGATATGATGATAAGTTTCTCCACCGATCCTTCTTCTATTCTCAACCACCGGGATAGTCTGACGGTTGTAAATGGGGTTGCTCCCATCTCCATGGATAATCACCTCCTGATGGTTCCACTCAAACTTCACTGCCTGATGCAAAATTAATGCTACAACCCCAGCGGCGTGTATCCATGGTCGTCCCAACAACAGATTGTAGGATGCAGATATGTCCAGCACCTAAAACTTGACATCAAACCACGTAGGCCCCATCTGCAGACAGAGATTAATTTCTCCGGTGGTAGCTCTCTAAGACCCATCAATTGCCTTCACGTTCATGGTCCCTTCTCGTATCTCGTATAGGCCTTTGCCCAACCTCTTCAGTGTTGTCAATGGGCAAATATTGAGACTGGATCCTCCATCGATCAGGACCCTGGTAATGAAGTAGCCTTCGCATTGCACTGTGTGATATGCAGTGCCTTATTGTGACTCAAACCCTCAGGCGATGACTCATCCTCGTGGAATGTGATTTTGTGACATTCTAGTACCTGTCCCACCATGTTAGCCATTTCTCCACTTGTGATGTTATTGGGCACATATGCTTCGTCCAATACTTTCATCAGAGCGTTCCTGTGTGTTTCTAAATTCTGCAGCAGCGACAAGATAGATATCTGAGCAGGAGTCTTGTTCAGATGATCGATGACTGAATACTCCCTTGCTTGTACTTTCCTCTAGAGGTCATCTGGACCTGTTTCAATAACGGGAGGTCTGTTAGAGGCCTGTTTGCTGGGCTCTCCCAAATGCTCGGGTGTATACCCTTCCAGTCCTAGTCATCCCTTATGCAGCACCAGATTCTCCCATTTTGGTTTTCCCTTTTCTTCTAGCTTAAGCCGCATAATCCCATGGTACAGCCTTGGTGCTGAAAGGCGGTGTGGTTGATACTATCACTGAAATGGTGTGGATACTTTCACCTTAAATGGAATAGGTGCAACTGCAGGGGGTGCTACCTCAACTTCAAATGGGACTGATTCTGTTACCTCGACCTCCACTGGCTGCTGTATCTGCACTATAATGGGATTGAGTGTGACTGCGGGCTTCTTGGGGTCGTCACCCTCTTTGATAAGTCCGATTGATCCCTCTAAATCCCATTCTTCATCCATTTCTATCACATTGACACCTTCACCCCTGTGATATGGGAGAGGGTTATTGCGGACATTAGGCATAGCCTCCTTTGCATGGATGACCTTGTTGTCAATCAAAGCTAGGATTTTTCATTCAATGTGCGGCATTCGTCAATGGTGTGCCCTTTCATGCTCGAATGGTATGCACAAGTCTTATTTGGGTTAACCCATTGGGATGAATTCTCCGTGGCCATAGCAGGGATGGGAGTGACGTAACCAGCAGCCTTCGACCTTTCATATAGCTGGCCGATGGGTTCAGCAATGGCAGTGTATTATTTTGGTGGTCTGCGGTCAAAATTAGGTTGCGGTCTTGGGTAGTTTTGATGAGTTGGAGGTGACTGAAAATGAGATGGTTGGGAGTTATAGGTGTGATAGGCAGTGGCTAGTTGGGAATATCTGGTGGATGAGGGTTGATATATAAGTGGAGGTGACAGTTGATATGTGGGTGGAGGTGCTTGATATGCACGTGGGGAGGTTCGGTATACGAATGGAGTTTTTGGTCCTTGGGCGACCATTACTGCTCCCACGTCCTCTTTCTTAGATATACCCCCTGACTGCAATGCTTTATTAATGGCCTGCAAAGCCTCAAGTTTGTTACCATCCCGCTCTTGATGCCTTCTTCGATCCTTTCACCAAGTCTGATGATATCAAAGAACTTATGGTTTTCAATAACCATCGACCTTTCATAGTATTACGGATCCTGTGCTCTGACAAAGAACTTGTTCATCTGTTCTTTGTACAATGCTGGCCTGACTTAGGCCGCTTCTGACCTCTAACGAGTAGCATACTCGTGGAAAGTCTCTGTGGGCTTCTTCTTGAGGTTCTGAATGTAGAGGACATCTGGTGCATTCTCCGTGTTGAACCTAAATCGGTCCATGAAATCAGACGCCATACTCACCCAGTTGGACCATTACTTAGGATCCTGGCTGATATACCAGGACAAGGCATCTCCCGTAAGACTCCACATAAAAAGCTTCATCCATATCTTTTTATCTTTTCCAACCCCGACAAGCTTGTCACAATAGGTCCTTAGATGAACCCTAGGATCACCTGTACCGTCAAACATCTCGAACTTGGGAGGTTTGTAACCCTCTGGCATTTCTACATCTGGCGGTATGCATAGGTCTTCATAGTTCAGACCTTCTATCCTCTTGCCTGCTTCTACGCCTTGAACTCGGTTGGTCAACTTCTTGAGCTCCTCAGCCAGGGGCTTAATGAGCATGTCCTTCTCAACAGATTCCGGTGCATAGGAGATGGGTTGAGTGGAGTGAGGTAGGGTCTCCACATATATAGGGTTGTTTTGGTGACCTGGAGTTTTAGTATAGTGGTGATCATTGGTGGAATTCTGGGGTTCAGGAATGACTGGTGGTGTATGGTAGGTGTATGGCGGGAATATAAATTCGTGCCTAGTTTGGTAGCCTCGTTGTGCCCGATGTAGGCCTAGCGACAAATAGATTTGGAGAAATTTATTGCCAATAATTGCCTCATTTCATTAATGTAAAAAATAGACGACCCAAAACGATTCTAAATAAGATAATGGCACTTTACATTTAGAAAGTAAGTAAACCTAATATATTTGGTCGTAGAAGGACCCTCTTCAGACTGGATGCTCTTGTCGATCAATTCCCCCAGTTCGCGCAGGTTCAGTAGTAAAAATGCCCTTGCCAAATGTCCTCCTTCGTTTCCCTTAGCGTTCTGGCAATCGGTGACTCTCTTTCTCATTTTCCCTTCCAATTCCATCAGACTGTACTCCAAATATTCCAGCCTTTTTCTAGATTTAACAGCCTTCTCTTTCCACTCATTGATCATTTCCATGTCGGCCTTATGCTACTCCATATGCTCAGCTTCAGACTCGCAGTTTGTTTGGCTGCAGGTCTAACAAAGAAGGCGGATTTCCTAAGGCTTGTTTCACATGATTTTGGTCATCAAAAAGAAGATCCCTCCACCAATCTAGCAAAAGTGAAGGTATGCTACCGACCATGCCGAACCTGGGGACTTCGTGCCTCATTTTCTGCAAAACAAAAGATGGCTAGGCCCTTTCCTCCTCCAGGTTTGTCTATTTATATAACAATGATTAGCATATTGACACTTACTTCTCCAAATTAATGCACACAATCGTGGTTGCGTCCGTTGGGATTATGGAAAACCCGATGGACATTTTGGGTGAGGCTTGTCTTAAAGGGTTATTATGTAGACAACATATTAACCCGGCTAGGTTTGACCTTGATGCATGCACAATTGATCAGAGTAAGGTTGCTATAGAGGTCTAGACTGGGACCCTCAAGCGGACAACTAGAGGGGGAAAGGCACGGAACCGTCGAATGCACCGCTGATCGACTAGTTATACCGCAAATACGCCTTTCCGAATTTAAAAAGGTGATATATAGGAAGAGTGAAAACATTCACAAGCGTTTCTATAGGATTAATTACGCACGAGTAGAATATGATGTTCAGCATGATTTATGCAATAATAAATAGCATGTTGTCAAGTATTTGCACGTTTAAAAAAATGATAAATGCGGTATTTAAATAATTGAAAGACAGTTACAAAAAGGAAGATAAGGAGATAGGTCAGTT
>NW_017675017.1:0-7872 GCF_001879085.1 Nicotiana attenuata
TTAGAGTGAATGTACTATTACTAGTAGAGTTTTACTTGTGGCTAAGTCTAATTTTACCCTATAAATAGAGGGTCTTACCCATTGTAAATCATACCCAAAATTCAATAAGAATTACTCTCTCTTTCTCTGCAATATTGTTCTTCTTACTTTATTATTTATTACACGTTATCAGCACGAGACTCTACCGTCTCAAGAAGCTCTTTGAGAAGATTAAGGTATAACTTTTCTCCTCTTTTAATTATGACTAATATTATGAAAAGAAAGTTCGTTGCCCTTGAAATTTCGGGCAAGAACTATATGACATGGGTGTTGGATGCTGAAATCCATTTAGATGCAATGGGTCTTGGAGACGCCATTAAAGACAAAACTAAAGCATCCACCCAAGACTGTGCTAAGGCCTTGATTTTCTTGCGCCATCACCTTGATGAAAGGTTAAAAATAGAATATCTCACAGTCAAAGATCCACTTGTTTTGTGGAATGGCTTAAAGGAAAGATATGACAACTTAAAGTTGGTCACTCTTCCACAAGCACGATATGATTGGGCTCATCTGAGGCTCCAAGACTTTAAGTCTGTTTCTGAATATAATTCTGCGATATTCAGAATTACTTCTAAACTAAAACTCTATGGAGATACTATCACTGACTATGATATGCTTGAAAAAACGTTTACAACGTTTCATGCCTCCAATATGGTCCTACAACAGCAGTACAGAGAGAAAGGTTTCAAGAAGTACTCTGAGTTGATTTCTCTTCTCCTTGTGGCTGAACGAAACAATGACTTGCTCATGAGAAATTACGAAAATCGGCCCACTAGGTCTACACCATTGCCTGAAGTGGATGAGGTGTATTTCCATTATACTAAGCGTGAAAAATGCCGTGACCCTATTCGTGGTCGTGGCCGTAGACAAGGAAGAAATTTTACTGGTGTTAATCACCCCCCAAAGAAAAATAATCACCAAAAGTGGAAAGGGAAAGATGAGAAGCCAAAGGCAAATGGTTAAGAAACTGAATGTTATCGTTGCGGTGGAAAAGGGCATTGGGCAAATATTTGTCGTACACCAAGACATTTGGTTGAGCTTTATCAAGCATCTCTAAAGAATAAAGGCCCTGAAGCTAATATTGTCTATGACAATGAATTTGACATCATCCACTTGGATGTGGCAGACTTCTTTGAGCACCCTGATGGGAAAATAGACCACTTGATCGGTGATGGATCCGTGGTTAAAGATGAATGAGTAGTTTGAGTTTTATTTTTGTCTATTCGTAGTAGTTAGTGAATAAACATCATGTAATCATAGTTCTTTACATGAGTAGTAGTTTTAATTAGTATGTCGAATTAGTATAAACTGTCATTGAATAAAGTTTGAGAATGGTCAAAATTTATAGTCAGTATCAGTTGTAATTTATGTTAGGAGTTGAGAATCGTGAAAAGAAAAGGACGAAAACTTGCAAACGAAAAAGTGTCTTATAGACTAGCGTGAAACTATTTGCTAAAGCTTTTAAATCAACTGACACATATGAAATTTTTATTAAAATGCAATATTTGTTTTCTAATTAAGTTGTTCAATCAAAGATTGTGTCTTACGGAAAATTATCATCACACTTATTGAATAAGTCATTATTGAGTTATTGACTTCAGTTTGTCTCTTTTTCTTTATCTCCAAAAATACTAATATTTATTCGTATATTTCTTTTGTATGTCAAACCATGGGAAGCAAATACGGATATCTCACAAAAAAAACTTGGATCAAAGTTCAATTGTAAAAATATTTGTTTAATTGATTCATGTACGACACATACAATATTCAAAGAGAAGAAATATTTCTCTCATTTAAGTATGTGTAAGGTAGATATTACTACAATTTCTGTTAGTAATAATTTAATTGAAGGCTCTAGAGCTGCTATAGCTCTGCCCAAGGGAACAATACTTATCATAGATAATGCAATGTTCTCCTCCAAGTCCAAAAGGAACTTGTTGAATTTTAAAGATATCTGCCGAAATGGATATCACATTGAGACAATAGATGAGAATAATCTTGAATATCTCATCATTACCAAGAATGCCTCTGGCCAAAAGAGGGTTATTGAGATGTTCCCATCTTTATCTTGTGGCCTGTATTGGACAAGAATTAGTGCAATTGAGGCACATTCTATTGTAAACCAAAAGGTAACTGATTCCAATACTTTTGTACTTTGGCATGATCGATTGGGACACCCTGGATCAATTATGATGAGACGGATTATAGAAAACTCAAATGGTCATCCATTAAAGAATTTAAAGATTTTTTTAAATAATAAATTTTCTTGTACTTCTTGTTATCAAGGAAAGTTAATTATTAGCCCATCACCAACAAAGGTTGGGATTGAGTCCCCTGCGTTTCTGGAACGTATACAAGGGGACATTTGTGGAACTATTCACCCACCTAGTGGGTCGTTTAGATATTTTATGGTCTTAATAGATGCATCTTCTAGATGGTCTCATGTGTGCCTATTGTCATCTCGCAACCTCGCGTTTGCAAAATTAATGGCACAAATAATTCGATTACGGGCGCAATTCCCCGATAATTCAATCAAGTCTATTGAACTTGATAATGCTGCTGAGTTTTCATTCCAAGCATTTAATGATTATTGCTTATTAATTGGGATAAAAGTGAAACATCTTGTAACTCATGTTCACACTCAAAATGGCCTTGCAGAGTCTTTCATTAAACGTCTGCAATTGATAGCAAGACCGTTACTCATGAAAATAAGGTTGCCCACTTCTATTTGGGGTCACGCTATTTTGCATGCAGCAATGCTAGTTCGTCTTAGACCGATAAATTATCATAAATATTCCCCATTGCAATTAGTTTTGGGTCATGAACCTAATATATCCCATTTAAGAATTTTTAGATGTGCAGTATATGTGCATGTAGCACCGCCATATCGCACCAAAATGGGCCCCCAAAGAAGTTTAGGAATATATGTTGGGTTTGAATCGCCCTCTATTATTCGCTACCTCAAAACATTAACGCGGGATTTGTTTACTGTACGATTTGCAGATTGTCGATTCGATGAGACACTTTTCCCAAAATTAGGGGGAGAAAATGGTGAAACCAAACGGGAAATTTTGTGGAAAAATCCATCATTGTCTCATCTTGATCCACGTGCCTCTATTTGTGAAAAAGAGGTGCAAAAGATTATTCATTTGCAAAAAAAAGCAAATCAAATGCCAGACGCATTTACGGATTTGAAAAGAATAACAAAATCACATATCCCTGCAGAGAATGTTCCAATCTGTATTGATGTCCATATTGGACAATCTTCTAGTGTCATAGCTAAGGAGTCAAAAGCATGCCTGAAACGTGGCAGACCATTAGGTTCTAAGGATCGAAATCCTAGAAAAAGGAAAACAAATGATCAAGATGACACTACGAAAGAGTCTCATGAAGAAATCCATGATTTAACCAATCCCGAGATTCATGAGGAAATCACTGAGCCTGAGACTCAAGAAAATAAGGAACTATCAATAAATCCAATCGATATTGAGACAAATTTGAATCGATAGGATATAGTGGTGGATTATGTCTTTGCATATTGCATCTAGCATTATGCAAGATAGTGAGGATCTTGAACCTCAATCTGTTGAAGAATGTCGACAAAGACGTGATTGACCAAAATGGCAAGAAGCAATCCAATCAGAGTTTAATTCACTTGCAAAACGTGAAGTTTTTGGGCCTGTAGTCCAAACACCTAATGGTGTTAAGCCTATTGGCTATAAATGGGTCTTTGTACGCAAGAGGAATGACAAAAATGAGGTACAAAGATATAAGGCACGCCTTGTTGCACAAGGATTTTCACAAAGGCCTGGTGTCGATTATGAAGAGACATATTCACCCGTTATGGATGCTATAACGTTCTGTTATCTCATTAGTTTTGCTGTCCATGAAAAGCTTGACATGCATTTAATGGTGTGGTTACCGCCTACCTTTATGGCTCACTTGATAATGAGATATACATGAAAATTTCCGATGGATTTAAAATGCCTAATGCACATAATTCAAAGTCCCGAGAAATATTTTCAATCAAATTACAAAGATCTTTGTATGGTCTAAAGCAATCAGGACGAATGTGGTATAATTGTCTTAGTGAGTATTTGTTAAAGGAAGGTTATATAAATGATGCCATTTGTCCATGTATTTTTATAAAGAAAACAACATCGGAATTTGTTATACTTGCCGTATATGTTGATGATATAAACCTTATTGGAACTCCTACAGAACTCTAAAAGGCAATTGATTATTTAAAGAAGGAATTCGAGATGAAAGATCTCGGAAAGACAAAATTATGTCTTGGTTTGCAAATTAAACATTGGCAAACGGAAATTTTGTTCATCAATCTGCCTACATAGAAAAGGTATTGAAATGGTTTTACATGGATGGAGCACATCCATTAAGTACTCCGGTGGTTGTTCGATCACTGGATGTGAATAAGAATCCATTCTGACCTCAAGAAGAGAATGAAGAGCTACTTGGTCATGAAGTATCATATCTTAGTGCAATTGGTGCACTAATGTATCTTGCTAATACTACAAGGCCTGACATAACTTTTTCAGTTAATGTCTTAGCAAGATATAGCTCTACTCCCACAAGGAGATATTGGAATGGAATCAAACACATATTGCGGTATCTAAAAGGGACAACCAATATGGGCTTATTTTTATGGCAATAATTGCAGTCCCGATCTTGTTGGTTATGCTGATGTTGGGTATTTATCTGACTCACACAAGGCTCGATCTCAAACAGGTTATGTGTTTACCTGTGGAGGCACTGCCATATCTTGGCGATCGACTAAGCAATCAATTGTGGCTACTTCATCTAATCATGCTGAGATAATTGCTATTCATGAAGCAAGTCGAGAATGTGTGTGGTTGAGGTCTATAATACATCTTATTTGAGACAAATGTGGTTTGAAATGTGACAAGCTACCCACGATTTTGTATGAAGACAATGCAGCATGCATAGCCCAATTGAAGGGAGGATTCATAAAAGGAGATAGGACAAAGCACATTTCACCAAAGTTATTTTTCACACGTGATCTATAAAAGAATGGTGATATTAATGTGCAACAAATTTTTTCAAGTGATAATATGGCTGATTTGTTCACAAAATCTCTATCGACGTCAACCTTCAAGAAGCTAGTGCACAAGATTGGGATGCGAAGGTTCAAGGATGTGAAATGATGCTCTCATCAGGGGGAGTTTAATACGCGATGCACTCTTTTTCCCTTACAAGATTTTGTCCCACTGGATTTTCCTTGCAAGGTTTTTAACGAGGCAACCAAAAGGTGTATTGTTAGATATGTGTACTCTTTTTCCTTTACTGGATTTTTTTCCATTGGGTTTTATTTTAGTTAAGGTTTTAACGGTGCGCATTACTTATTGAGTAGACATTCAAGGGGGAGTGGCATGAATAGAATTGTAATTAGAGTGAATGTCTACCTTTTAGAGAGTTTTACTTTGTGGCTAAGTCATTTTCCCCCTATAAATAGAGGGGTCTTACCCCATTATGAATCATCCCAAAATTTAATAAGAATTACTCTCTCTTTCTCTGCAATATTGTTCTTCTACTTTTATTGTTTTATTACAGATAATACATTAGTTCACACTAACAAGATTATTTTCAAAACCATCTCGCGAAATTCAAAGGATACCAGGTAGGGAATTTGGTGACCTAATCTCTGGAAAATGATATATTCTCGTCCTAGTATTAGGCGTTGTTCTTCACTAATTTCCATGATTGATTTTTTTTTTACTAGATTGGAAAGTCAACTTCCTTTCATGGGGTTGATGGCTGACTTAGGAAGCTCTCTCTCAAGGCGAGACATTTTATATATTCCTTAGTGAGACGTAAGTCCCGGGGCACGAGGCGTAAATTGCATGGGTATTTAATTTTTAATATTTTATAAAATAATATAATTATAATAAATATTTTTAAATAGGTAAATTTGCATAACAATTAAAGAAAAATATAAATAAATGAAAAATATATATAGATGTACTCCATCCTCACAAAAAACTAATAAAAATAATCCATTATACGCTACTTACAATTGCAAGTAACTTGAGGTTAAAAGAATAAAGTTTTCTACATGGAAGAACAAAAAGGATTACTAACCTGCAATTTGAACTTTGAACTTGCTGCTATGGAGGAGAATGGAGTTTTCTTTGTATTTACAAAAAAAAAAAAATTGATTGTTTGTTACTTTTGGGAGATAGTAGCAGATTAGCGAACAAGATAAAGAATTAAAAATACCATAAATTAGGGGTTTAAGCAATAAAAAAAATGGACTTGACTATTAAATTTAATGTTTCGATTCCTTTTTAGAACTTTTGAATCATTACAAGATAACTTTTGAGAATTTGGGCATTATATTAAGGACTTACTCAGCAAGTTTATTTTAATTTGAAAAAGTCTCTTGGGCTTACACCTCACTGCAAAAAAGTGCCTCAATGCCCATGCGTACGCCCTGAATTGCTAGCGTACGCCTCTTGAGACTTTCTCCCCCCACCATCACCTCGAGGCCATTTTGGTGCACCTCGCCCCAAAAACGCATTGCTCTCTGCCAGTAGTGGCGTAGCCAGAAATTTTATCAAAGGTGTTCAACTTTAAACAAGTCAACAATTTTTTATAGATAAATAGTTACCAATTTTCTTAGATCAAACTGCGCAACGTTTAGCTAAACAATAAAAAAACTTTTAATAGAACTATAATTTATAAATCAAAATTAAAATAACAAAAAGACAACATTAGAAATTTTACTATTAAAGGTAAGCATAAAACCAGAGGAAAGAAAGAGCAAATACACATGAAGAGTACTACTGAACTATTGGGAAAAGAAAGAGATTTAATACAAAACTTGGAGAAATGGTCTATGGTTGAAGAAAGTGCTTTGCAGCAGAAGTTCAAGGCCAACTGGATCAAGCTAGGGATTCCAATACCAGATATTTTTCAGCCCTGATCAAAGAGAGGACTCAAAGAAAGCAGATAACAGAACTTACATCACTCAGTAACAAAAAGCTAACTGAGCCAAAGGAAATCAAAGAGGAAATAGTGAATTTCTACAAAGGTTTGATGTGATCTGCAGCTCATACATTACCAGCAGTCAACAAGATCACTATGAGGAAAGGACCAACCATCTCACATCAGCAAAGAATAAGACTATGTGCAGGGTGACTAAACAGGAGATCTATGAAGGCTTGTCATCAATAGGAAATGATAAATCACCAGGTGTGGATAGATATAATGCATATTTCTTCAAGAAAGTATGGACAATAGTGAAATCAAAAGTAGTGGAAGCTATAAAGGAATTCTTCAAAACTAGAAAATTGTATAAGGCAATAAACTGTACAGCCATCACTCTGATCTCAAAGACTAACAGTCCAAATTCAGTGAAAGAGTATAGACCTATTGCTTGTTGTACTGTGCTATACAAAATGATTGCTAAAATATTAGCCTCCAGATTGCAAGGTGTGGTACCCGACATCATTTGTGAGGCCCAGGCAGGAAAATAGCTGATAATATCATTCTTGCTCACGAGCTTATCAAATCCTATACAGCGAATAATGTATCACCCAGATGTACGATAAAAATCGACATGCAAAAAGCATATAACTCTGTAGGATGGCCATTTCTGAGGCAGGTGCTTGCAGAGCTTGGATTCCCAGAACAGTTTATTACATGGTTAATGGAGTGTGTCCAAACAGTAAACTATACTGTGATGATAAATGGTGAGCCAAGTGAACCTTTCAATGCAGCAAGAGGTCTTCGACAAGGAGCCCAGTGTCTCCTTTTCTGTTTGCAATTTGCTATGGTAGTATCTAAGTGAAAGCT